>NW_011499943.1:322362-412222 GCF_000495115.2 Populus euphratica
TGATTCATATGATTAGTTCATTATCAACTTGACCAATAATATCCTCTCAGACTATTTAGTTTTTGATGATGTTGCAGCCGCTATTTTAAAAGAAGAAAATAGGCACAAAAACAAAGAAGACATAAATAATTCAAACTAAGTAGAGCCATTGTTGGAGTCAAGAGAAAGATCAATGGAGCGTGGCTCCAGTTGGCTCCAGTGGGAGTCAAAGGCAAGGGAGGTCCAAATTAAAAAGTAAAAAGATTGTGAAATGCTACAACTATGGTAGAAAATGGTACTTTAAAAATGATTGTTTGTTTAAAAAGGGTATAAAGAACATTGCAGAGTCATCAAAATCTCAAGGATGTTTTGCAAATAACTTAAAAGATGGGGAGATTTTATATAGTGAAACAACAACTTAGAAGATGGGGAGATTTTATATAGTGAAACAACGACAATCTTTAAAGATAGAGAAGAGCTTACTGAGGTGTGACTAATGGATTCAAGAGTAACATGGCATATGACTCTTAATCGAGATTGGTTCCATACATATGAACCCATATTTACAGGTACAGTGTATGGGTGATAATTATGCTTTAGAGATTGTTGGCATTGACACTATCAAATTGAAGATGTATGATGGCTTAATTTATACTATTTCAGGAGTGTGACATGTGAAAGACTTAAAAAAAAAAAATTTATTCGTAGGATAATTTAATAGTCTTGTCTGTAAGATTCGAACAGACAATGAAATCATGGACATTATCAAAGGAGTGTTGGTGGTTTTAAAGGTAAGAAAGACAATTATAAACATGTTTATATTAATAGAAGAAATACATTATGGGGAAAAAGCATCAATTGTATCAGCCAGTCCTCCAAAAAAGAAGACGATGATATGGCATAAAAAACTATGCCACATATCAGAGAAAGGTTTGAAAATTCTCTCTGATCAGAAGTTACTTTTTGAGCTTACAAAGGTTACTTTATCATTTTATGAGCACTCTGTTACAAGTAAATAACACAGTTTAAAATTTAGCACATCAATAACTAAGAGCAAATGCATCTGTTTGGCACATCAATAACTAAGAGTAAATGCATCTTAGACCTGTTTTACTCTGATATTTGGCAAACACTGATTATATCCTTAGTAGAAGCAAGATACTTTGTATCATTCATAGATGACTTCTCTAGGGATGTTTGGTGTATCTAATTAGAAAGAAGACAGATGTGTTCACAGTCTTTAAAACTTTCAAAGCACAGGTAAAACTTGAATATAAAAAGAAGTTCAAGTCTTTGATGACTGGCAATTGAGGAGAATATACCAATGATGAATTTGATAACTTTTATCAACATGAAGGTATTAAAAAACAGTTTATAATGACATACACTCCACAACAAAATAGAGTAGCAGAGCAAATGAACAAAACTCTATTAGAAAAAATAAAAACAATGTTGAAGGCTGCAGGTCTAGGAAAGTCATTCTGGGCAAAAGCAATCAATACCGTCTGTTATGTGATAAATCGATCTCCGTCAACTACAATTGAGCTGAAGATATTGATGGAGATATAGATTAGAAAACCAGCTGATTATTCTCGATTGCATATATTTGGAAGTTTTGTGTATGTGATGTATAATACTTAAGAAGTTAACAAACTGAATTCAAAATCCAAAAAATATGTATTCTTAGGATATGTTGATGGAGTTAAGGGGTATCGTTTATGGGATCCTATTGCCTACAAGGTAGTCATTAGCAGAGATGTCATATTTGCAAAAGATAAAATACAAACGAAAGAACATAATAGCATTTTAACGGAGACTATAACAGTCCAGATGGTAAATACTCAGAATCATACTTCTTCTAAAGTTGTACCAGAGCATGAAAAACAAGAACAAATAGAATCTGAAACTCCTAAAATTCAATGGTCAACACGTGAAAGAAGATCACCGGCTTGACACTCAGAATATGTTACTAAGAGCAACATTGTATATTGTCTTCTAATAGAGGATTGAGAGCTATCAACTTTCCACAAGATAATCAAAAGTATAGATGTATCTATATGGATGACAATAATGCAAGAGGAGATTGAAGCTCTACACAAGAATAACATTTGGGATCTTGTTTCGCTACCACAAGAAAGAAAGGCCATTGGTAACAAATGGGTTTACAAGATAAAGCATGATGACAATAATCAAGTGGAGCGGTATCGTGCAAGATTAGTGGTGAAATGATATGATTAGAAAGAAGGAATAAATTTTAATGAGATATTTTTCCCGATGGTATGATTTATTACAATCAGAGTAGTCTTGGCGATGTGTGCTATATTTGATCTTCACTTAGAGCAGTTAGATGTGAAAACTACATTTCTTCATGGAGAACTTAAAGAAGAAATTTTTATGCTATAACCAGAGGGTTTTACTGAAATAAGTAAGGAGAACTTAGTTTGTAGGTTGAACAAATCTCTATACAGTCAACAACAGGTGCCAAAGTGTTAATAAAAGAGATTTGATTCCTTCATAATTAGTCTTGGGTACAACAAACTTAGTTTAGACCATGATACATATTGCAAGAGGTTTGAAGAAGATGATGAGCTGTTATACGTGGATGACATATTGGTATTAGGCCCCAACAAAGATCGAATCCAAGCATTGAAGACACAGTTTGCTAGGAAGTTTGATATGAAGGACTTGGGACTAGCAAATAAGATTCTAGGGATAAAAATTCACTAAGACAAAAGTAAGAGGAAGATTTGGCTTTCTTAGAAGAATTATTTGAAGAAAATCTTGAGATGATTCAACATGCTAAATTGTTAGCCAATTTTCACCTCACTTTCTATTAACTTCAAATTATCCTCAAATATGTCTCCTAGCAATGAAGCAGGGAGGATGGAGATGTCTCGAGTAACATATATATCAGCAGTGAGAAGTTTAATGTTTGTTATGATATGTACAAGACCGGACATTGCACAAGCAATGAGAGCAGTTAGTCGATATATTGAAAATTCTAGTAGAGAGCATTTGAATACTATTAAGAGGATCTTAAGATACATCAAGGGTACCTTAGATGTCGCATTATGTTATAAAGGGTCAAAATTTACACTATCAGAGGTTATGTTGATTCATATTTTGCTGGTAACCTTGAGAAAAAAAAATCCACTACAAGCTATGTATTCATAATTGTATGAGGAGCTGTAAGTTGGGTCTCTAAACTTCAGACTGTTGTAGCGTTTTTCACAATAAAAGTTGAGTATATGGCAGCTACACAAACTTGTAAAAAAACAATATGGATGAAGAAACTTATGGAGGAGCTCCAGCACAAACAAAGAAAGATTCTTTTGTATTGTGATAGTCAGAGTGCCTTGCATATTGCAAGAAATCCAGCATTTTATTCAAGAATAAAACATATAGATATTCGGTATTACTTTGTTCGCGAAGTGATGGAAGATGAAAGTGTAGATTTTCAAAAAGTTCACACAAAGAAAAACCTAGTAAATGCTTTTACCAAACCAATTAACACTAATAAGTATATATATTGCAGATCATCTTATGACCTAACTGAAACGTAAGCAGCATGAAGATGACAAGTATATAAAGGATAGAAAAAACACAAATGATCAAGTGTAAAGACTTGATTAAATCATCAAAGTTTTCAAATGGGAGAATGTGAAGCCAGCTAGGCAAGCACTAATTAGTGCCACTCACAGCACTAATTGGTGTCAATTAGTGCCACTTGCTACTCTCGCTTATCCCTTATCTTTTGCCTATAAATAAGTAATGCATCCAAGCTTATCATACACACCACAAGAGAGAAACAATAGAGAAGAAGAGAAGAGTGAGAGAGGAAAAATAATCCCATAAAATTATGAGGTATTTGTGAGGAGAGTAAGTGAGGTATTTTCTACTAATAATAAAGAGATTTTAGTTGTTCTTTTATTAGTAGAGAGATATTGTAATTCTCACATTACTTAATAAAATTCTTTTATATTTGCATGTGAACATAACCAAATTAAATGAACCATGTAAATTCTTATATATTTTATTTTTTATTTTATTTTATTTTTTACCTTTTATCTTCTTGAATTTAGATGCTAACATCTTAATAATTGATGAGATTTTATAGGTATAGATTCGGTGTAGGCAGAAAACAGAGCCGAGCCACATGGACTTGGCCAATCCCAGACTCTAATGGGTCCAACCAACTAGACAGCAAGCAATCAGATTGTCGAGATTTTTTCATCCTAGAATTTCCCAAAACTATTGTGTTGCAGTAATTAACAGAACGAGTGAACAACTCGCAATCAACTCAGCAACTCTGGGGGAAAAAAGAACGAAATATGACCATACAACTACCAAAAGACAATAAATTTCTTATCGAACAAGTTGCCTCTTGTTTAAATCCTGTCCTTTTCTGATAAAAAGACAGAACGGGGAACGTTCTTCTCATCTAAACCAGCCACAGAAATTTCTGGTTTAGGAAGGTCCACACATTGCCACATATAATCATCATATATGGATGTTGTTTCTCCACCTCTAGATTCTTTCAAGCATGCGATTTCCTTATCTTCTTCTTCTTCTTCTTCAACGTTGTGTATATATGTAAGCAATCTCAGTATCATAGGCCACCTGTTTTCACCAGTTTCTCCGGTTAGCTTTCTTTTTCTTTGAGTAATGGCAACAGATAGAAGGAATTCAAATACTCAGCTTTTGGAAGAACTCGAAGAACTCAGCCAATCTCTTTACCAAACTCACACTTCCAGCGCCCGAAGAACTGCTTCCCTCGTACTTCCTCGAACTTCAGTCCCTTCTATAACATCAGCAGATGAGGTTACAACAGCCAAAATTGATGAAAAATCAAGCAGCAGGCCTCGGTCCAGGCGCATGTCATTGTCGCCTTGGCGTTCTAGGGCAAAACCTGACGAAGAAACCGAGCGCAAAACAACGATTATCAATCAAACAGGAATTAAGAAGCTGGATGATAGATCTTCTGCAACAGAGAGAAAAGGGATTTGGAATTGGAAGCCAATCCGTGCTATTTCTCATATCGGGATGCAGAAATTGAGCTGTCTTTTCTCTGTTGAAGTAGTTGCTGTACAAGGCCTTCCAGCTTCGATGAATGGACTCCGGCTTTCTGTTTGTGTTAGGAAGAAGGAAACAAAAGATGGTGCAGTTAATACAATGCCCTCAAGGGTTTCACGAGGAGCTGGTGACTTTGAAGAGACCTTGTTTATCAAGTGTCATGTGTACTGCACTCCTGGCAATGGGAAGCAGCTTAAATTTGAGCAGCGTCCATTTTTTATTTATGTGTTTGCAGTTGATGCTGAAGCGCTTGATTTTGGGAGAACTTCAGTGGATTTAAGTGAACTTATTCAGGAATCCATAGAGAAGAGCCAAGAAGGTACTCGAGTGCGGCAGTGGGACACCAGTTTCAGCCTGTCCGGGAAGGCAAAAGGAGGAGAGCTTGTTCTCAAATTGGGATTTCAGATTATGGAGAAAGAAGGAGGGATTGATATTTATAGTCAAGCTGAAGGATCGAAGACTACTAAATTCAAAAATCTCTCATCTTCTTTGGGACGCAAGCAGTCTAAATCATCCTTCAGTGTCTCGAGTCCAAGGATGACATTACGATCCGAAACTTGGACTCCTTCACAGACAAAACTAGCTGAGGATATACAAGGAATGGATGACTTGAATCTTGATGAGACAGCTCCAGTTCCCTCGCCACCCCCCTCAATTCAGAAATCAGAAGAACCAGAACAAAAGATAGAGGACCTTGATCTTCCAGATTTCGAAATTGTGGATAAAGGGGTGGAGATTCAAGACAAAGAAGATAATGGCGATGGAGAATCTGAAGAAAATGTGGAAGAAAAATCACAATCAAGTGAAGTTGTTAAGGAAATAGTGCATGATCAAGTACACCTGACAAGACTAACCGAACTCGATTCAATCGCTCAGCAGATAAAAGTTCTTGAGTCCATGATGGGAGAAGAAAAAACTGCCAAGACAGACGATGAAACTGAATCACAAAAATTAGATGCGGATGAAGAAACAGTAACGAAGGAATTTCTCCAGATGCTCGAAGATGAAGAAACTAATTCATTCAAATTCAATCAACCTGAAACCCCCACTCTGCATCTCGATGGAGGTGATGATAGTACAGAAGCTGAATCCAAGGTATATCTCTCAGAACTTGGGAAGGGTTTAGGCTGTGTAGTTCAAACAAGAGATGGAGGCTACCTGGCAGCTACAAACCCACTAGATTCCATTGTTTCAAGGAAAGATACTCCAAAACTAGCAATGCAGCTGTCGAAGCCACTCGTTCTTCAATCAGACAAATCCACGAACGGGTTTGAATTGTTTCAGAGAATGGCATCCATTGGTTTTGAAGAGCTTTGTTCTCAAATTTTATCATTGATGCCCCTCGATGAACTGTTAGGGAAAACTGCAGAACAGATAGCTTTTGAAGGCATAGCTTCTGCAATCATCCAAGGGAGAAACAAAGAAGGCGCTAGTTCAAGTGCTGCTCGTACTATTGCTGCCGTTAAAACAATGGCGACGGCGATGAGTACAGGCAGGAGAGAGAGGATTTCAACGGGAATTTGGAACGTAAATGAAAACCCTTTGACAGCTGAGGAAGTTTTGGCATTCTCATTGCAGAAGATTGAGGTAATGGCAATTGAAGCCTTGAAAATTCAGGCAGAGATAGCAGAGGAAGATGCTCCTTTTGATGTTTCTCCACTCACTGGAAAGGCAAGCACAGACAGCGGGAAAGATCAAAACCACCCTCTTGCTTCAACCATTCCATTAGAAGATTGGATAAAGAAGTACGGCTTAGCTTCTCCAGGGGACCAGGCAAACCATTTCATCATGGCTGTGGTTGTCCAGCTACGGGATCCTATAAGGCGATACGAGGCAGTTGGAGGTCCTGTGGTTGCAGTAGTTCATGCAACACAAGCTGACATCGAAGAGAACAATTACAACGAGGAAAAGAAATTCAAAGTAACGAGTTTGCACATTGGAGGTATGAGGGGAAAGTCAGGAAGAAAGAGGAATCTGTGGGATTCGGAGAGGCAAAGGCTAACGGCAACGCAGTGGCTGGTGGCGTATGGACTTGGAAAGGCAGGGAAAAAGGGAAAACATGTGCTGTCAAAAGGGAAAGATATGCTATGGAGCATATCCTCGAGAATTATGGCTGATATGTGGCTCAAACCTATGAGAAATCCTGATGTGAAGTTTACCAGGTAAGAAAAGACTTGTCCAAGCCTTGAGTGGATTGGCTCTTGCAATTCAAGTTAAAATCACCATGGGATGGCAAATAAGCGGGTAAGCTTTTAGTCAAGTAATAGATTGAATAAGACTTGATTTGATGCAGTTGTAATTAAGTACCTTTCCTGCAATCTCTGCATGCTGCCTTCATGGCGTCATACCAAACTGTGAATTGGGCTATAATAAATTGCTGGGCTCACTTGATAAGTTCCAATTTGAACTGAATCACGGCCTATTAGCCTTGTGAAATTGGGCCTCAAGGGCCCTTTCTGTCCTTTCTCAGGTCCTTGGGCCATAAAATTAACTATCCGACAGGAAGCCATTGGTGTAGCAGCAGAGCACGTGCTGTCTTTCGAGCCATGTATGTGAGTTTGTCAAGACTTTTCACAAGGAAGATTATGTCCATGGTCAAAGTTAATCTTTCATTTTTTCCTCTCTTGGATTCACCACTAAAATACATATACATATCAGCTTGTCAAACTAAGAAAATGAAACCTTTGTCAAGACTTTCCACTAATGGTGGTTTCCATGTCTTCTCTCACCCTCCTCAGCTCCACATTTCATTGAAAAGAAATGTAAGTTTATATAAAATTGATGGAAATATAGTGGATTTTTAATAAACTCTTATATATTTAAGGATGTATAAAAAGTATGATTTAAAATAAATATAGTTATAATTTTTTAGACTGTGCCCAAAATAAAATGATTGTAGTTCATTCCTTGACTGACTCACATAAAGTTAGATTTTTAAAAAGTTTTCTAAGTATATTAAATCTGGATATATATATATAAAAAAAAAAAAAATTGTCTCAAGAAGTAAATCCACTTGAAAGTCATAAAACTATGCATAGCATCTGACATTCCCTCTTCTCCGTAGACTAAAACTTATTAAGAGTACTCACGCGTATAATAACAGTTATTTTTTAAAATATTTTTATTTTAAAATATATTAAAATAATAATTTTTTATTTTTAAAAAAATTATTTTTAATATCAATACCTAAAAATAATCTAAAAATATTAATTTAAAATAAATAAATAAATAAATTTTTTTTTTTTAAGTTTAAAATGTAAAAACAAGCCATTCCTACATATCAACTGTTCAAGTTTAAGGTATCATTAAGATGTCTCCAATTCAACTATTCAAGTCTCTTGATCAATTCGTAGTACAATAGACAGCTAAAAAAAATCTAGATCTTGATCTCGAACATGTCCTCGTGCCTTGGAACTCTAAGGCAATTCTTTCTGCCCCCTTGCTAAGTTTCCAGTTTGCTAAACGATCTGATCTATAAAGCCGAATCCCACCTTGAAGGAACAAGCCTCCCTTGGCAAGAAATTAATAAAGATCAGCTGTCCTTCAGGAAATGTCTCAACAGATCGATGAAAATAATCACATGCATACATGAGATTCTCGAAAAACACTGGTTGGCTGTAACATATTTTCAGAAGCTAACATGTGATGATGTGATTCGACCATTAAAATAGGAACCTGTTTCCTCCGAAAAAGTAAAATTGCTGTGATCGACTTCTCCAAATCTACCACCTTTGTATGCGTGGTCAAATCAACAGCCAACTGATTGCCACCATGTCTATTAGCGACGAGAAATGTTGGTTGATATGCGAGTGGCACATGGTGACTAGTGGCCTTCGCTGCTTCCCTCACAACTCTTGCCTTAGATATGCAGGCACCATAAGCATATAATTCAAGAAATCTTTGTTTTAACAATACGATGATCAAGTTTTTTATATTATTATTGCAAATCTGATCTAGCTGGTGTTGTGTTCAGCAAAAGTTCTCTCTTGCCTCTCTTTTAATACACACACACACACGAATTACACTATTGCTTAGCATGATTTTACAAGTTGAAGATTACAGAGTAAATCTGGCAAACTTTCTCATCTTCCCATGTGGCTCCACCAACATTTCAGTTTAATGGTATCCTGTTAGAAACTGCTGCTTCTAATCTTTGACCCATTTCCTCCTCTTGACAGGTAGTTTTCCTGGATCTTTCTGCAGCTTAATTTCTCAAATAATATGTACTCTCGTGTTCCTTGCTTGAGCCACTTAGGAAACTTAATCATTGAACTTGTCATCCTACAAAATTTGAATTCATTAAATTTGTTGATCGTGAAAAAAACTGACGCAGAAACTAAGATTCTTGAAGGATGTTCAGAAATTCCACTTTGTAATTTGCATTAACTCTCGATATGCCAACAAATAACAAAGGCTCGAGGGCACAGAACAAATAACTTAGTGTTCCTCGTAAAAGAATTTCTCACACAATGCGGCCATTCCACAGTTAATTCCTTTTCTGAGTTGAATCTACTTTCTTTTGACTGGCCACAAAATCACGCAATGATTCAGCAACTTTTGGGACCAGACAATGACCACAAAGATTCGAGAAATTATTAGGGAAAGAATTCATAAAAGGTAAGCATCCACCTCCAAATGGAGAGAAAAAGTCAGTTGTAGAAAGGTCGGGTGATGAATGGAAAGATGATGGGATCTCACTTTCATGTCTCCAAAAAGGGAAAGTTGGAATTTCTTGACAAACTCAATATAATTAAAACACAAATCATAAAAATTAGTAGAAAAGAAAAATATTTTGTCCATCCCCAATGGTAGAACTCCAATTCTTACAGGTATAGCACAGTACAGAGCTTGACCACATTCAATTATTATTTATTAGAATAACAAAACCAAATCAACAAATATTTAAGAAAAAACAAGAAGAAGAAGAAACATGAACACTTGATGGGTCCACACGGAGTATATACGTTATGTTCCAGACTGACCCTTCTTTAGTTTTTACTCAACTCACTAAAATTTTCCTTTTTTCACTCAATTTCTTGAATTCTAAAGTCTAAACACATTTTTTCTCCTCAAATCTATCCCCTTTCAAAAAAATCAAAACCTTTTTCTGGTGAAATCGGTATCTGGAGCAATGAGAGGAACTTTAAAAAAAAAAATTAACTCAATGAAGTGGGTGAGAGAATTTTTTAGAGGTATGGTGTAAGCGTTGAAGGGTTGGTGGGAGAAAGGGGGGTCTAATATCAGTGTCAGCTTAAAAGCTGGGTTCTTTGTTGTTCACTCCATCTGTCAAATTATGAGTATATAAGTCACTTCTCCTCAGTTTTTGAACCTATCTTCTTTTTTGTTTGTCATTTGTTGTATCTAAGTGGAAAAACTGCCAGTTCAGTTAACGCACTTTGCCTGATATTTTCGCTTCTTTTTTACTATTACAATCCAAGATCATTCACTGATATCAGGCTCTACTTTTAAGGATCACTGTTCTGTGTTCCTCTGTTTCTTTTAAACCAGCTTTTGTTCCTTGTTTACTTGTAAAACCCCGTATCTCAGTGTCAAGCTGAACCTCATCTTCAAGAGGTAAGCAATCTATAAAAATCTCATCTTTCTTGAATCTTTTATTTGCTGATGATTTTGGACGGTCATGTGTTTCTTTCTTAAATGAGTGAATGTGTGGTTTTTTCATTGCTTGTTTGAATATATCGATTAGATACGGTATTGGATCTGTGGTGCTTGTTGTTTGATTGGTTTATCTGGGTTCTTGTCTTTTTACAGGTTACTTGGAAATTGAGGACTTGATTCATTGGTTAAAACATGAAGGGAGCAGCACTAGTGGCTATTGCTGCTTGCATTGGTAACTTCTTGCAAGGATGGGATAATGCTACCATTGCTGGTACTTCTCTTTAAATTTCTCATCTATTCAACCTTTTGATGTGGACCAAGAAATGTTGGATGGGAATGTTTAAAATTAAAAACTTAAAATTGTAAAGATTGAAACTATTGAGATTTGTTGTCAATGGCGGATGGTTCCAAGGCTTCCAGTTAGAACATTTTCTCTTTTGAGTTGGTTGTTTCTATATTATTCTTATCTCACACTTTTGGTGTTGAATAAGAGGTCTCGGTGTTGAACTAGAGAATGGATGCAGTTCTGTAATCTTGTTTCTATGTTTTCAGGTGCTATCATTTACGTCAATAAAGACCTCAAGTTGCAAGCAAGTGTGGAAGGTCTTGTTGTGGCCATGTCACTTATTGGAGCAGCTGCTATCACAACATGCTCAGGACCCATATCGGATTGGCTCGGTCGGCGTCCAATGCTAATAATCTCATCCGTTCTCTACTTTGTCAGTGGTTTGGTAATGTTTTGGTCACCCAATGTTTACGTCCTGTGCATAGGAAGACTGTTAGATGGATTTGGCATTGGTTTAGCAGTTACTCTTGTTCCGGTCTATATATCTGAGACTGCCCCATCAGATATAAGGGGAATGTTAAATACTCTGCCTCAGTTTGCTGGTTCAGGTGGCATGTTTCTGTCATACTGTATGATTTTTGGGATGTCGTTGACAGCTTCACCTAGTTGGAGGTTGATGCTTGGAATACTTTCCATTCCTTCTTTACTATATTTTGCACTCACAGTGTTTTACTTGCCTGAATCTCCTCGATGGCTTGTGAGTAAAGGAAAGATGCTTGAGGCAAAGCGGGTTCTCCAGAGATTGCGTGGCAGGGAAGATGTTTCAGGTTCACGCATTATTCTTTCACTGCTGTTCTTTTTCTCTTTCTTTTTTCTTCTGAAAGAAGGTATAGAAATTTAGATTATGGGCTGAGACAATAGCATGGTCTTTCTTGTTTTAGACAAGATGCTGGATCTTGCTAACTCAAATGGTAGTTTGTTTGAATCATTAGCTTGAATGCATGTTGAAGAATTTCCATGACTGATGACAGTATGTGTAATTCACTGGGAACGGATTTTTGAATTACCCAACTTTACACATGCAGCTAACTTAAACATCTATGTTTTCATCGGTCAGCTTGACTTCTTTGTTATACATGATAAATCTAGAAGCTTTTGATGCATGCTAATCTTGCCCTGTAAGTTAACTTTGAAGTGGTTTTGAGGGAGTCATTCTGTTTTTCTCAGCAATGGTCTCTGTGGAATTGTGAAAACCATATTGTTGGAGGCCCTTTTTTTATTTTAATGGTAGAGTTCCAATCAATTTACATCCCTGTTTGGTATCCTTAAAACCCGACCTATTGTTTTGGAGAGAGTTGAGGTATATAACTTTATCTGCCGATTATACTTTAAATTGCTGAGGAGCTTAACTTGATAGGAGGGAGTAAAACTATTTCACTGTTGAGAGTTCATTTCTTTTCAGGATTCAGTGTCCATAAACTTGAGCATAATATGTAAATGTTTTTAATAGTATTCAGATTTTTTGTTTGGTGAATTTCCAATGGTAGGAATTTAGGCTTCTCCTTTTGCATAAGAAGCTTATAAAACTCGCGTATGTGGCTTTTGCTAAAGCTTCTATGATGCACAGGTGAGATGGCTTTACTGGCTGAAGGTCTTGGTATCGGGGGTGAAACATCCATAGAAGAGTACATAATAGGCCCTGCTGATGAACTCGCTAATGGTCAAGAACCCACTGTTGATAAAGACAAAATCAAGTTATACGGACCTGAAGAAGGCCTTTCCTGGGTTGCTAAACCCGTTACTGGACAGAGTTCTCTTGCTCTTGCATCACGCCATGGAAGCATGGTGAGCCAAGGCGTGCCTCTTATGGACCCTCTTGTGACTCTTTTTGGTAGTGTTCATGAAAAGCTCCCTGAGACAAGAAGCATGCGAAGCATGCTTTTCCCTAATTTTGGCAGCATGTTTAGTACAGCAGAACCTCACTTTAGGACCGAGCAATGGGATGAAGAGAGTGTACAAAGAGAAGGTGAGGGCTACACATCAGAGGCTGGTGGTGGGGATTCCGATGACAATTTGCAGAGTCCACTAATCTCACGCCAGACAACAAGCATGGAAAAGGATATGGCCCACCCAACCTCCCATGGCAGTGTTCTGAGCATGAGACGGCATAGCAGTCTAATGCAAGGAGCTGGGGATGCAGTTGACGGTACTGGCATTGGTGGGGGTTGGCAGTTGGCATGGAAATGGTCTGAGAGGGAAGGTGAGGATGGAAAGAAGGAAGGGGGATTTAAAAGGATTTATCTGCACCAAGGAGGAGTTCCTGGATCCCGACGCGGGTCTCTTGTTTCGCTTCCTGGTGGTGATGTTCCTGAAGAAGGTGAGTACATCCAGGCTGCTGCTCTGGTAAGCCAGCCTGCTCTTTATTCAAAGGAGCTTATGGACCAGCATCCAGTTGGACCCGCAATGGTTCACCCATCTCAAACAGCTACAAAAGCTCCAATTTGGACCGCTCTGCTTGAACCTGGAGTTAAGCATGCATTGTTTGTTGGGATTGGAATTCAATTACTTCAGCAGGTAGCCCATGACTTCATTTGTTATCTTTTGCTCTCTCTCTCTCAGTTAATTGAATTAAATTTAAGTTCTCAATCCATTCTAATCCACATTTATGTCGGGTTTAATATCCTGGTTCTCTCATTTTGACCAAAATCATATTGTGATTTATGTTGTTAATAGCTGGGTTTTTTTTTTTTTTTTTCAAATTTGCATGTAGTTTGCTGGCATAAATGGAGTTCTATACTACACCCCTCAAATTCTTGAAAAGGCAGGTGTTTCGGTTCTTCTTGCAAACCTGGGCCTCAGCACTACCTCTGCTTCATTCCTTATAAGCGCATTTACAAACTTTCTTATGCTTCCATGCATAGGTGTAGCGATGAGGCTCATGGATATCGCGGGGAGAAGGTGATTTCCTTTCTTCATTCCATCTTTTGTTTTGGAACAGACTAGCAAGAAAACTCTTCCTTCTACTGCCCAGTTGCCTAAAAAAGAAACTTGTCTGTTATCCCTTTTCATTCCAAAGGGATCAGTTCTTATCCCTTTTCATTTCGAAGGGATCAGTTTCAGTTTTGGGAGGTACCATCACCTGTTCAATGCATCATTGTTTCCCCTCACTCAACGATTGAAGTGGGAGATGTAATGTTCAAATTTTGGCGAATGAGAACATCCTGTATGATTTTCATAAGAAGAATCGCACAATCTTTTTATATATATATGGGGAGGGGGTGCCTGCTCTTATGTTGTGTCTATCAACGTTTATATCTATTTGTGACTTGCATGTTTACTAATCTCTTCCTCTCCTTGTTTCAGGACGCTCCTACTTACCACAATTCCTGTGCTGATACTTTCCCTCATCGTCTTAATTATTTTTGAACTAGTGACTGTGAGCTCAGTGGTCAATGCTGCAATTTTAACTGCTTGTGTTATCATATTCATCTGCTGTTTTGTGTCTGCTTATGGACCAATTCCTAATATCCTCTGCTCAGAGATCTTCCCCACAAGAGTCCGAGGCCTCTGCATTGCCATTTGTGCCATGGTTTACTGGATTGGAGACATCATTGTCACCTACACACTGCCTGTGATGCTTAGCTCGATTGGTCTAGTCGGTATCTTTGGCATTTATGCTGTTGTGTGCGCAATCTCTTGGATCTTTGTTTTCTTGAAGGTCCCTGAGACCAAAGGAATGCCTCTTGAAGTCATTACAGAGTTCTTTGCTGTTGGCGCCAGACAAGCTGCTGCTGCTGCCAAGAAGGAATGATTCAGGAAAACTCGATGCATTTGCTGGTTGTTTTTGTTAGGATTTAATTAGTTTGCATTCATTTTTGAGGTTTAAAAAGGAAAGGCCCCCAGTTGTGCGATGTCTTGCATGAAAGAAATATTGAGATTGGAATGTTTAAATACTAGAACTTGCAAATGAATAATCCGGCCTTTAAATTAATCAATGAGATCTTCTAATTGATGGCAAGCTACTAGCCGAAGACCACAACTACAACATTTACAGAGACCATCTGGCTTTTATGCATCACATCAATAAACATAAACATTCATTGCTGCTAGTGCCCAATTTTGGGAGCAGAGCTTCCAGATAAGGACTGTGACGTCAGCATTCTATGATGGGAATGTGCAAACAAAATAAAGTCGGATGCAGACCTACCGGTCTATTCACAGCCCAACCTCAAGTTTTGTACAACAAACTGGACTACAGTAAATTGACATCAAAATTTCTCTGGTAATTTCAAGCAAATATCCAGATATGTATGGCAAGACTAAAAAAATCCATAGCAAGTCGCAGAATAAACATATTTGACAAATGATACAAATGATATTAATATTGAGTAGTTTAGGGCTTCTGCATTTCCTCTGAGGATGAACTGCTGTTAAAAGGATTCGGGGCACGATCTGATTTTGAAGGCTTAGAATCGCCAGATTGACTATTAAAGGGGTTCTGTTCGACAAGCTCATTTGAATTTGGATTAAACCTCAATGGTCTCTCAAATTCTTTAGCATTTCCGGTGTCAATGACTAATTTATTGAGTTTTTGCTCCTGCAAACAAACAGTAAAATAAAGTTCAGAGGCAAGTGCAGTATGGAGCACAGAGGGGAAATATATCCAGCAACGAAATCAGAAACATTATGCTAGAGAGTAGTGCAGGACCATACAGAAATGGGATATATGCATGGATCGGCTAAGTTAATTTCCTGCTAGTTCCTGCTAGCTTCATATAATGGCACATGTACAATAGCTGTCAAAAGCATAAGGACAATATGGCAAAAACCTGGTGCTTTGGGGTCCTCAGAATTTTCCAAAATTAGGAATAGGCCAAGCAGCATGTTTTCTTAAATAGTTGTTTTGGGGAATGCACTTCTCACTGCAGAGAATACGTTCTTCCCTTTCTATTTGTAAATTATCAAGGCATTAAATGCACAAATCTTTGAAGTGCTTACATGTTGTAGTGCTTCTAGTTTTCTTTGTAGTGCCTCATGCTCAGCTTTTATACGGAATGGAACACCATGCTTTTGATATACATTGTTTTGAGCCAAGTCTTCGTCAATGTCACTAGCAGTGGTTGCAAAAGGATGATTTGTAGGAATCCATCTGACTGTGTCAGGGTCAACATCTGGAGGTATTGGATCCCCTTCTTTAAGGAAAATGGTTGGTCTTTTCCACTGGTATGCTCGCGATCTCCTTCTCTGATGGATGGCTTGTTGCTCTTCCGTTAGAGTAACTGGGGCTAAGTGATAAACCTTTCCAAATATCTCAATGGTTGAATTGCTCTTGCCAACTTTAACCAATGGATTATTGAACGGATCCTCATATTTGAGAGGATTTGATCTGTGTATAAGAGATTTCACATTAAAACCACATTATTATCATTCAATCAGCACGTGATAACTAAAGATTAGCATGAAGTGTGATTCTTGCAACTAATTGAGAAAAAAAGGGGAGGGGAGTTGAAGCAAATTAGTTTCTACAAATAAAGACCATGCAATGGCAATCCTTCTTCAGGAATAGAAAGTAACATTCAAACCACAGTAAAATAATCGTTCAACAATGTGTACAGAAACAATGCAGAGGACAATAGGAGAAAGTATTGGGGATTGAAATCATACATGCCTCTTCTATCCGCTCTAAGCTGGCCACGTCTAACAAGATCAGCTACAGAGCCAGGACGGCTTGGCGTTGACTTCCTAATCATGTATACTCTCACAAAAACAACCAAAAATGCAGTAGCAATACATAGCCATATTACAAAATTGTTTCCAGCACCTCTTTTCATCTGATGAAATCAAGAATCCACTATTAGTAAAAAGCAAGAGCAGAATAATCTATATTTAGAATGCCAAAATACCCATTATGATCACATGATCTTTTCATCAAAGACAGACTAACAACCTATTCTCAAAAAATCACAGCAGCAAACAAGAATTGCCACTGGATCGATCACATTTAGAAGCATGTCGTACCCCTTCTCACTTCCAATTACAAATTACAACTACTTGCAGATAATCAAAGACTCAAAGTAGCAAATAACCTGAAAATGCTAACCTAGTTAACAAATCCAAACAGAAGTTTTGGTTTCACATTTTAGCTGCTAAAAGGTAGATATTGTGTTAATGCCTGCTGAGTTCATTCAAGATGCCTACCCAGTTCCTATCACTCAGCAAGAAACAGTAAAAAATCCACATTTTTCCAGAACATGCAAGCATTTCCAAGACTATAAAAACAGACAACACAATCATGCTTCCATTGAGAGAAATTCGTATTCGATGAGGATTCAATAAGTACAGAGGACTCACCACAAAAAAAAATTCCAAATTTTGCCAAAACATAAAAGCATTTCCATTGAGAGCAATCATCGAATTCGTCGATGATTCAATAAAACTAGAAAACTCGCCACGAAAACAAAATTTCCACATTTTGCCAATACTTATAAGCATTTCCAAGACTATAAAAACACACATTCCCAGTAGAGCAATTCGATGATTCAAACAAACTAGAAAACTCACCACAAAAACAAAAGAAGGGAGAGTGGTAATCATTCCCTGAAATTTGGAAATTGGGTATTTTTTCCAATCCAGTAGTGCAGTGGTCCCGCTCTCACTCTTGTTGACCACTGCTTTTCCCGTGTCTCGAATGCATTGCTCCTCCTGGTCCTCGACCTCTTCGTCTTCGGGATTCGACGAATTATCATTATCATTATCATTATTAATTGCAGCTCTAAATCGAAACTTTGGATTAATTAGCAAAACTCGATTGCAATTGGGTAGTGAAAAAGACAAGACAAAATCCCTCCTGAGTTTCACTACATTCGGAGAAAACCGGTGTTTTGATGCCCATAACGATGACTGCGGCTACATGACATCATCAGATAATCAAACACCATCAAAGTACACTACACTATATGCTATAATTGGGGAAAATTTAGCATTAAGATTGAATAATAATAATAATAATAATCACTAATAACTACCTGGATAGAGAAAGAGTGAAATTGCGGAGTCGAGACTGATGATGTTGTTTTCATTTTCAAAAGGGTTTTAGGAGCATCAACAATTTCAATTTCATAATCAACTCAGCTTCGATTGATTATACCATAACTCAGCAGCAAATCCCAAACTGCCCCGTTACTTGTTTTAATATTATTTATCCGCAAAGCAAACAGCTAGTGGATCCGTGGCGCAATGGTAGCGCGTCTGACTCCAGATCAGAAGGTTGCGTGTTCGATTCACGTCGGGTTCAATTCCCAGCTTTTGTCATTTTCGTTTTTTGGCTCTTCATTTTTATTAATCCAAGTCTAATAATCATGGCAGTTTTTCATAGCAGCAAGTGCATTCCATTAATTTTCTACGGAAAACTCAGATTAGCCTCTGATATTTTATTCAATTCTTAAAAGAATCCCAGAAAAAATATTGAAATATACATTATAATTCATAAAATTAAAATTTATTTATATATAAAAAAAAACACCCAGGTTTGCCGCTAATGTTTTACTCTATTCTTAGATCCCATCAGAACATTAAATTATTAAAATATTCATGATAGTTTAAAAAATAAGAGATACATTCATTGAATCCAAAAATTTGACATAAAATTAGTAATTTTATACATGACCGCGGATAGTTTATAGTTAGCGGTAATTGTGCTCTACACATGATCCCACGACTTATAATCATAAGAAAATAAAAATGATAACTTCCAAGGGCAGCGGTGGAGCTAACATTATTTGTCATAGGAGTACAAATTAATACAATAAAATATAATATTTTTTTAATTTATTATTTATAAGTTGTAAAAAAAAATTATAATTTAGTTTTATTTATATAAATTACTATAAATATATAAAATCTTTGTATATGATAAAAAGTTTAGAGCAATACTAAATTGAGTTAAAGTAATGAAGTTAATTTCAATTTTATAATGTATTTATCACTTTAATATTATTGGTATTTATACTTATTAAATATAAACATATAAAGTATATATAAGACCCAAATTTTTAGTTCAAATCCAAGTCTAAGTTAGCCCAGAGTCCCAGACTTAATCCAAGTTAACTTAGGCATATAAAGAAAAATTCCAAGAGAATTATTATTCCCTTTTCCAAGTCTTGTGACTGTTGTGACTCTCTTCTCATTAAACCAAGAGAATTATTTGTTTTATCAAAGTTTAAGGTTTGGTCGTGTTTTCTAATTGTTAGTTCTATTTATCTATGATTTAAAAAAAGCTTTCTACAATAAGGATGATCTTATCTTAATGGAGTAAAACCTAACCGTTCTAACGTCTGAAAAAAATTTAATATTTTGAATAAGTATTACATGTAATGTCGTACCTCGGATACTAAAAGACAAATAAAATATATATATATATTTTTTTAAATTTTCAATGTTCTCTTAACTTTAATAAGCTAGTTATTAAAGTCAAAATGCATGTAAAATACTTTTTTTTTTAATTTTCAATGTTCTCTTGACTTTAATAAGCTAGTTATTAAAGTCAAAATGCATGTTAAAACATTATTTTTTAGTGTATGAAAAACACAATATAATTTTTTAGCTTTGAGACATTTAGGCTTATGTACAAAAATATTTTTTTTTCAAATTTTTTTAAGTTGATGCAGAAAAAAAAGAAAGAGGTGGAGAAAGAGAGGAAAGAAAGCTGACTTGCAATAGTTTAGGCTTATGCACAAAAATATTTTTTTTTCAAATTTTTTTAAGTTGATGCAGAAAAAAAAAAAAAAAGAGGTGGAGGAAGAGAGGAAAGAAAGCTGACTTGCAATAGCTCACAGTGCTGCTGGCAATGGTGGAGGTGGCAGGACACAACTGTTGGCGGTTTACGTGAACAGTGTTTGAAATGACACTATTTTGAATAAAACACGTCATTTTATTTAAAAGAAAAAAAATGACAAAAACATGTCAGAGTTCACATTCATCCTCAATTTGTGATTTGTTCAATCAAATCTTCAATTTTAATTTTAATTTTAAAAATCAATTCAATTACATCCCTATCAAATTCAATTACTGGCCCTGAAGGTGGTTGCCCTTTTCACATTGGTTCTTAATTTTGAATTTATGTGATTTGACTCTAAATTGATTAATAAACTTCTAATTTTTTCAATCTCACCCTTGATTTGATTTAATTACAACTCTTCTATTTACGCGCCTTTTCTAGTTTGATTCTTGGTTTCGGATTCTTCAATTAAGTTTCTCATTGGTCATCAAACTACATTTATGCAATCAAGCCCCTAGTTTGACCAAATTAACTATCAAAAATTATAATACGATCCCAGAACTTTAATTTCTTCTAATTAAAGCCTAAATTAACTCCAAAATTAATGTTTCTTGCAATCAAACCCTCTATAAATTCAATTAAACCTTTAATAACATTTAATTGAGTCTATAAACACTTGATTTTGGATTTTTTTTCTCAAATTGAATTTTTTTATCAACATGGCTCTCATTAATCAACAAAATACTATCAAATTTTAATTTTTGTATTTTTAAACCTCCTTAATCAAATTTTAGTTATTTTTTGGGTGCTCTAGCTTCCTTTTTTTTACTATTATATTTTTTGATAATATTTTTTATTTTTTTATTTTTTTTAAAAGAGAAAAAATATAAATTAAAAAATAACCTAAAAATAAATTATATCACCATACTTGAAAGACTTAGTATCACTTTTGTGATTCGTGGAGTGGAGGTTTATTTTATTGAACGGCTCCAAGTAAAAGGGAATAAACGGTTCATTTCGTGGAATATATACATATAAGAAATATTGCCATTACCATATTGTGGACTAACAACATCTTTACAAGGTAAAGACAAGAAAGAGGATGATCGCATATTTCTATATAAATGAGCTTCTTTACGTGAACATTTATTTATTTAGTGAATATTTAATCATATCTTAAAGAGATTATTTTATTGGCCATTAATTTCTTGATAGTCAGTGAGTGGGTTTGTTGACTCTATCGTTACCATGGCCGCAAACAATAAGAAATACATGCTTTGCCCTTTTTTTATTCGTTTTTTTTTTTAATGAGATTGTATGTCAATAAATTTTTATTTTTTAAAGTCGTGAGTGCCCATTCTTGTGTTGGTTTTGTGCATTAAAAAAAGGATTCATTTATTTAAATTCTTTAAAGTTAGTGTTGGAGAAGAAGATATATATATAAGCAACAAGGAGAGAACACATGATGATGTTCTAGAGAACTTACATCACCGATTCAAATATAATCACATCTTTAGATATTATGTTTTTTATTCGCTATTTAAGTATTCGCTATAATATATAAGTTAAGAGATGAGTTTTTTAAAATTTTTAAATAAATCAGAATTTAAAATGTGAAAAAAATAATTTAAATTAAGAATTATATGTCTTCAAATATAATCATAACCTTTCTTTAAACAAAAAACAACTCAATCAAAGTATTAAAATCAAATCACTAGTAACCGAAGTTTTCATTTATGGCCTTACGTAGTCCGAGCACTTGCAATCTCTCTCATTCTCATCCTCCAGCACAATGGCTCCTCCTTCGTTCGATGACAAGACAATTCTCTACTTATCTTGTACGAGCCTTGGGATACATGTATTGCACTTAATTTCGCGGTTGCCACTTTCTGACGCCATTGTTGATCCAAGGATTATCATATTTATTAACCTATTCATGTTTGCTTTCAATCTTGTGGTTTTGTCAACGAAGGCGATGGATGATATATACAATCAAACATCCCACTTTAGAATTGGGACAAAGTAATATGATTTACTTCTTGATTTTTTCACGGCTCCTCCTCTACTAAAATCCTATATATTTATGTGTTTTTTTAAAGTATTTTTAGTTTGAAAATTTTTTTTAATAATGTTTTATGATAATTTTATATCAATGCAAAAAAAATTTTAAAACATTTTAAAATAAAAAATTATTTATCACAATATCAAGTATTTTCTATGAACTAGAGAATAACAAATTCTCCCTGAACTTCCCAATTAAGTGGTCCTTTAATGAGGTTAAAAGGGCCATTAGATTTCACCTTTCTAACATCATTATTTTAACCAAAAATAAATTATTAATCTTGACCTAGCTCATTATCCTACATGAGATAGATATTATAAGTTCGATAAATTAACTATATATTTATTAATAAATTATTAATCTTGATCTAGTTCATTATCCTGCATGACACGAGATATACATTTTAATGTATTTTTTAAATTAGATCAAGATACGGCAGGGTTGATCGGGTAACTAGTTAAACCCTTACTTGAGTTTGATCGGGTTGTGTCCTATGCAGCCTGTAAAATCAATGGAGCATCGGATTCACCTGTAAAATCGGGTCGGATTTCAGACAGCTCGTTTTAAGTTTTAACAATCGCTGTTTTGCTACTGCTCCGGGTCTTTGAAAGCAGAGCAAGCATCTCGTCAGCGCAGGCCAGAACTCAAGTGGTGGATATTTGATGGCTAATGTTTGACAGGTGCCCCTCTTCTACTGGATTCCTCTCCTTCAAACAACTTCTAGCTTGTCTTTTGTTATTTATTTATTTTATTTCCTGATTCTATTTTCAACCTTCTAGTCTACCCTCGATTTAACAAGTTGGAATAATATCATAACTACTGCTTTCAAATAACAAAATAATTCCCATCCATTCAAAGACGGGAAAAACAAAAAATGATGGATTCCCTCAATCATTACCTTCCTTTTCTCTATAGATAAACTTAAATTTGGAATATGAATTCATCTCGAACTCGATATTCACTCGCATGAAACAAATAATTAAAATTAAATATTTTTTTTTTCTTGCTCGCATTAAACCCTTGTTTTTATGTTGGCAAAATTTTAAAATTTACACAGGCATTCATTCATAAATATTCTCCTTGTAATGACAATCCCATCTTCCATTTTTTTTCAATTATTTTTTAAATTATTTTTCTCAGAAAAAAACATTATATTAATATTTTTTAGATATTTTTTATTTTAATATATATATATATATATATTATTTTAATACAATTTAATTAAAAAACAACACACATCAAATTACCATACAGCCACTATCCTAATATAAATAACATTAGCTTACAATCCTGAATTGATTAATATCACAGTTAATCAGTAACAAGATTACATTGCTAGCTATAATTTTTTTATATATAAAACTAATATTTTAAATAAGCTAGCTAAGCTACGGCAAGAACCTATTTGCAACATCTTCACTCTCCTTGAGTCCAGCCTCAGTTTCAGCCCCACCACCGCCACTAATAGAACTCGAACCTGAAGGCAAACCCCCGCACTTCTGACACCTGGCAACCATCAAAATCTGACGGCAAGAAGGGCACGAAGAGTGAGACCCCAACCACGTGTCAATACAAGCCACGTGAAAACCATGTCCACACTGAGGCAACACACGGATTTCATCTCCAACTGAGAATTCCGTTAAACATATTGCACAGTCGGAGGATTTTCCGGCCGAATCTTCAGAGAAGGTTTGTTTGGGGAGGGAGCGGAGGGTTTTCTTTTTCAACCCCTTGTTGGCGACGGAAGGAGGAGGGAGAGGAGCTGGTGGTGCTGGAGTATGGGATGATAAGCGGCGGAGCCAAGCGCAGCGAGCTACAGCGATTAGGCCAAGAACACAAATTAGAGCGCAGAGAAGTGCTGCTAGTATGACCATGAAGTCTGGGTCCAACGTGGCTGGTGGTTGTGGGGGCGACCCAGTGGTGGTCGCCGAAGAGTTCATGTCAGAGTTTAGGAGCCTGAAAGGCCGAGTCATGTGGTCGAGATGGATAGAGAGTAGCTCTTTTTCGTTTCTTTTCTTTTTCGAGAGTGCGTGCTCTAGAGAAAGAGAGACAGGGAGTGTTGTGTTCTTTCATGTCTGGAGGGTTTGGGTGTTTTTATAGGTAAGGAATGAAGATTTTAAGTAATAAAATTTTTTATTATAAAATTGATTTACTTCATTCTTGTGTAAAGCTTTATATATATATATATATGCGTAAATTAAATATGTTTTTTGTTTTTGTTTTATTTGTTTTTTATTTTAAAAAGCTAATTAAATATATTAAAAAATCCTCTCCTTGGCCATTGTTTCTTGGACTTAATTAGGAAATTATTTAATAAAAAAATATTTTTTGTTATTTCCCCCTATTTGTTTGGATTTAATTTTTACATCGTAACTTTTCAACAATCAAGCCTGGCCCTCTAGTTACCCTTGAAATATTTCTATCCTAATTGATATCTAAACCGAGCTTAAGATGAAATCATGAGTGGGCTTGGATTTGTGCTACCCTGGCCCACTTGTAAGGAAAAATCATGGTTTGTCATATCTATTTTTTAAAAATATATATTAAAAGGATGGTGTATTAATTTTTAATCATGAAAGTAAAATATGATATGTATTTAATGATATATTTTTTAAATATTAAAACAATAAAATTTCAAGACAGAAATATATTGAATTGACATGTATCAACTTAAACTAAATAAATAAACTTTCAATTCATTTTATGAACATGTAATAATCCTATAAAAAAATAAATTAAAAAAATAATGCTCAATTTATAGTTAATTTATTATCAGAAGGAAAAACTAAAACTAAAAATATTTAATTAAAAAAATAAAAACAAAATCTAAATTAAATTAAATTGACTTGTTAAACATTAACATTGGATATCATCCCACTAAATTTAATAACCTTTTATTCTTAAAATTATTCCTCGTTTAATCAGAGGACAACCAGGCAGGGCATGAGACACTTTTTGCATGAAATAACATTTTTTTTTTAAGACAGAAAAGAAAAATCAGGACAGGTGCATTAGATTGGAGAAATAAAGACCAACATAATTTTTTTCAAGTTAAATAAAAAAGGCTATGATATCATTAAAAAAAATATTTTTGATGTTATTTAATAATTTTTTTTTACAAAGTGTAAAATGCATAAAAATAAATACAGAAGAGAAAAAAAAAAAAATCAGGCCAAGCACGAGCTCATGTTCATAAAAAAGGCTTGGCTCATGCACCAAGTCTCTTGATATTTTCATTATATTAAAAGGCAGACAGTGTGCTGTCCATTCTTTATTTTTATTTTAAAAAATCTTGTCGACGACTAGTTTAATTTCCGGCAACCGTAAGGTCACCAAGAAATCGAGCCATGGTTATTTTGTGCCTAAATTTGATTTTCAACCTTTTTTTTTAATTCATAAAACCTTGAAAACACTCTAAATACTTTGATAAACCCATTTATAGTCTTAAATAACCTTAAAACTAATTAAAAATCCAAAATCAACTTGAATTTTAAAATCTTCTTGGGTTCAAATCTGTCAAAAATAAATTTCATACCAAAATTAAAATCCTGAAAACAAAATGGACCAGTAAGTGATCATTTAGAAAGTACAAGGACCAAAGAAAACTTTGACCGCTAATTCTGAAACACGCATCTATTTTCCTCGTCTTTTTCTCTGGTTCTGTCTTTTAAATTCTCCATTTGTTAACAAATTACAAGTAATCTGCTATCAAATGGCCGTAAAAGGACTCGATCAAAGTGGAGAAATCTCGATAACTAAAAAAAAGAGTGCATTACTGAAGTCTACAATAAATCAAGGCACTAAACCTCGATGCCTTTTATTTTAATTAAAATTAGGATGAATTACAAAAAATTCTATCATGATTATCCAAGAATTTGAAAAATATTATAATTTTTTTTTCTAGTTCAAGTAAAGATTACAAAGCCCCCTTTTTATTAAAATGCATTAAAATATCTTCAAATTCTCAAATAATCACTATATATAATTCTGTAATAAATTAAGTAATCATTGTGATTTACCCTTAAAACTAACAACCTTTTTGTTATTTTGTCATACAAGCTTGTAGCTGTAGAGAAGTTAATTTTTTTTTTTAACTTCTCTACAGCAACATATATATATACATATATATATATATATATACATATATATATATATATATACATATATATATATATATGTATTTGAACTACACATGAGCAAGGTGGGGTAGGAGCAGAAAATGAAGTCAAATTCCGAGTTCATGTGATTGAAATTCCGCAGGACCGAAAGAAGATGCTGGGAAGCAATACTGATGAAGTAGAATTAAGTAGCCATAAAAAAAACCCTAATGCTTCCTTTGACTGGCAGGAACGAACCATTTCCTTTCTTGTACTCGACGGTAGCATTATTCCGTGGATTGTCCCTTTTTCGTAGCAAGCAGTAATCGCAAAAGAGATTCGAATGCTTTTCATAAATATATAAATAAATAAATGAGATTCCAATGTAATGATTGACTTGAAAGATGAAATCGCTTGTGAGTAACTCGTAAATTATTAGGTTAGTTTTTTTTTTTTTTTTATTAAAACCAATATTTTGTTTTTATTTTTGATATGGATCCCATGGATGATAGAGTGTAATTAATTTAACCAACTTTACCGGTTATATGGATTTCATCAGATCAATAATTTTTATAATTTCACTAAAAACTTGAATTATATTTTGAATTGTAGATTTCTTACGTCAATCCACTAACCAATTTTAATGAGTTTTTTTATTCTACAATTTAGACCATCTTCGGGTCATGGTCCAAACCCATTGAGTATTTGGGAGGGTGAAAGCTTATGTTTTTTAGCGTGTTCAATTGAAAAATATTAAAATAGTATTTTTTAAATATTTTTAATGTATTGATATAAAAAATTAAAAAGCTAAAATAAATTATTTTAATATATTTTAAAGAAAAATATATTATACACCACAATATCAAATTCAGTTAACAAATAGGACATTAAAATGTAAAAAAATATAAAATAAATTAATTTAAAATTTTAATTTTTTAATAAACAGGCTACCTCAGGTATACACTAATTGTCTCATTTTTTTTACCAGTCATGCACTCCTGACCTTAAATGGCAGGTTGTATATCTGAGGCTGTTACTTCGAAGAAATCAAAGTGCTCAGAACAAATCAACACTTTTAACATATTGGCATGAGATCACATCATATGATCTTAATCCAACTGTGTTGGCCTTAAAAATTAAAGAGTCATGAACTGATATAGATCACGGTGGCGGGCCAAGCTCGAACCTTTGAAACACTAATAGAAACACTATCATCATATAGATCACGGCAAGCCTCAACACATGCATGCTCTGGGCACCGGCACGTGGACTCCGCTCTCTTCATGTCTTGAAACACGCAGCTGCCAAACGCTCTCTAGGGTTTTAAGGTCAAGCAGTGTTACATGAACTAAACACGTGCCACGTGGAAAACAAGGCGCGAAAATTTCGAACCTATAGCATGCGGTGGGCAAGTAGATAAAAAGGCTTTGAGTGACAGACGCCCTTGTCGTGCTTGTGACCTGTGAGCTGTGACTTGTGTGGTAAACACCCAACGACCCACCGAGTTATGTGCCATTCGCGTTGCTTCCTTTGTCCCCTCCAAACTTATCCACATTATTCTTGTTGTTTCATCCCTCCCTTAATATAATCGCATTAATCTCCACATTATTCCGTCTTTCCCTGCCGAATTTTCCATCAATATTTTACCATATTGATGGATCTCACTGCCGTTCAAGAGAGGGGTAAAGAGACAAATTTTCAAGCCTTCAAAGTCGAAGGGTCGCCTCCGTGGTAACGTGGTTCAGTGACTGATTCTAGTTCAGGCTCATGGACGTGAATTATATATTTTTTTGTCATACCTTGACAGTTTGAATGCAGTATAAGCCATCTGGCCTCTGAGGTCAGCTTGGGATTCTAAAGCGGGTCAGCAGCCACAAGGGAGAGGGCACACGTATTTACCACCCCCACCTGACGCTAGGACTGCAACGCAGACCATGACTCCTCAGAAATAAATTTTCAATCTATATAAAACATTTTTGTTTTACGTGCCAATTTGAAGTTATGCAAAGAAATGATTTCCATATCCCAGGGCAGTAAAGCGGAAGAGCATGAAACAATGTTCAGTATATGGAACAAGGGTATGAAGCATAATGTTTAAAAGGGAATAAAATCCTCAATTTACCTACATAATACATAGCTAAGCAATTGTTTGTTCAAATCACCCCTGTAATGACGTGCTCTTATTGGAATTCCAAGTAGGCCAAACAGAAACTACTCCCTGCAAGCAAGAACGTGAAACCGTAGTCAGACTACAATAAATGATGGACCGGTCACTGTAGGAATATCCAGAACAAGAATGCTAGATCATGGTCAGTTTAGATTCATAAAAGGTAGACAAGCCACTTCAAAAGTGGCATCCAGTTATATCTTCTCAAAGCATCATCCCAACAAGATATTATTGCAATAAAAAAGTAATCTCCTAAATTTCATTTGCTACCTATTTCAACATCTACCACCCAATCATCCACACCATTAATTGTCCAGTTGACTATCAGATTGCATCTCAAAGGACGGATCTGCTTCCTAACCATGAACCATGGCACTTTCATTGGGAAAAAAGACACAGGATTGGATATATCTAACTGAAATCAAGCTATCCATGCAAAAAGTTAAAAAAAAAAAATCAAATTTACCAACAAATAGAAACATAGATCAATAGAAGAGTCTATTGTACACAGAAATACCAGTTTTTGCTCATCAGCTCAAATGACCTTCTTAGTTTCTTCTTTTACATGTTGGCAGCAGGGTGTTAGAAGATAAATGGGTGAGGGGTATTAGTATATGCTGATTTCCTATCTTAACTTCTTATACAGCATACACTTAGTTGGATACCTTATACAAGTCACAAACACTAGTTCGACAAGTTCCATAATCAGCAATGGAGAACTAGAATTATGCATTTTACTGAATCCCACAAGAGGGGCAAACTGTAACGTACAATCTACACAAAAAGAGATCACCTAAAATCAGCATGAAAGGTAAGAATTCTTGATGGATGAAAATTTGTGAAAATCTAATTGATGGCCCTAGACATATTAGCAGATTGCAGTTTATTATTCAGTCTGGCCAGAACCTAAAACAAAGAAATAAATCAACAGGCATTCTACATTCACGCATCTCACCTCTAAGAGAATATATCATGCTCTTTCTTTGCTCACAAATCAAATTTGACATTCCATTTACCATTTATGTCAGCATTGAGTGTCCAATTATTTTCCTTAATCTGCAGATAAGGCACCTGAATAGGGAAAATAAATAAATAAATAAAAAGTGGAAAAAGGAAGACAACTCAAATCGAAAGCAGTTGCTTTTGACCATGGCAATGTATAACACAATGCACAGGCTTTCAGATGTTTTAACCATAAAGCTATGGGAAATATACCTTGGTAATCACTTCATACCCAATTCTGAATCTAACATCTTGTTCTCTATGGAAATTATATATGCACCAAGATACTTCTGCGGCTGCTTTTGAATTCCTCTGTCATGGTATGGGAAGGAAGATATTAGTTGCATATCGTAGCTAGAACAACAGCTTACAATCTACTTCAATCAATGAACAACATCTCCAAATAAACTACACAGTATCAAAAACTTACATTACAAATAAAAAAATACCATTTCTCATATACAAAACGCAAAGAAAACACCAACCTGTTTAAATTCTTTGTCAACATCACATCGTCCCTTAACATTGAAGCTTATCAAACCATCATTTGTCACAGGAAAACCCTTTTTTCCTCGAACAAAATACCTGACTTTTTCACGCTTATCATATTGCAATCCCACTCCAAGACAAGCAGACAACTACAGTTAAATCAATACATCGTCAGCCCGCATTCTTAAAGAACAAGAACTTATCTCCCCATATTAAGGATTACAAGAAACATACATCTGGATAAAAGTGTCTTATCATTGCACTGACATAACTAGGAGCTCCAATTCTTGTATCTAGCTCCCCATGAACCTAACCAAATAAATAAATAAATAAATAAAAGCCCCAAATTTGCATTTTAAAGAATTCCCATAAATATTATCAAGAAATCAATCAGAGTTACCTGCAAGTGGGTGCTGGAGTCAATGGCAAACCTCTCCTTGGCATGAATTTTGAGGGCTTTGGAATCTACTCCATATCTTAGAGATGTCTCCATTGTTGTATCTCTAATAATAATCTAAAAAATCCACCGAAACCCAAGTAGATTGTAAAAACCTGGTTCTGGTGGCTGCGCCTCCGACGCAATGGGGTGAAGACTTGATTATAGAGAGAGTGTTGTGTTTCCCACCCGGTGTTATCTTCAAGCTTTGGCCTTTTTCAGGTGTCACGTGTCCACGTTTCGTCTTTTCCGGCCCATAAAATGGGTCGCATGGGTGAGTATTACGGTCTGAGTTTGAAGGGCCTAAGCTCTAATGTAATCTCTCTAATGTACAGCCCACAAATATATGATCTCTGTATGGTTAATATCAACTATGCTGTTGTCTGATAGCGTCCATGTTTTAAAAAAAATTAATTTTTTAAGATTATTTTAATATAATAATATAAAAAAATTTTAAAAATAAATATCCCTAATCACCTAAACTCTCATATTTTTTTTTAATGAAATTCAATCCATGTTAAACGGGTTTTATCACTAAAAAAAATGCATAATGGGCCGAGTTACATCATTGAAACCATCTTGCCTGCCCCGACCCGATGAAGAAAACGGGCTCCATGTAATCTATGCTGATTGCATCACAGAGTCAGAGAGAATCAAACGTTCGAGCATTGGAGGATCTATCGATCTATGTTCAAGTAGTTCCCTGCAGAGAAACACCGTACTGATCGAAACCAAAGACTAGTCATGGGATTTCGTTTTGATTTACTTTTGTTGTTTACGACACTTGTTTTACTCTTAACAACAACTCCTACTGTACTTTCCGATGTCATTCTCTCCAAAGTCGATCGCCGTGTAAGTTTCGCAATTTCAGATATCTTATTTTCTTGAATGGTTGTTTTTGAAATCTCAAACTTATGTTTGATGATCTTGTGTTGCAGATTGATTTGACTTCTCAAATTGTGCGCGTTACTTCTACATTAAAGGTGCTTCACTGATTTGCTTTTTTCTTCTTCCAATTATTTTAAGATTTTAATGTTTGATCTTGATGTTTTCAACTGGAAATAAGTTACTGATTCGCTTATTGAAGCCCTTTTAAACTTAATTTGTTTTGTAAATGGGAATTGGCTCATGAACCTTAAGCTTGCATTTCTTACTGCTACCTCACATTTTTAGGTGGAGAATGCTGGTCCTGGTCCAGTTTCTGAGGTTTTGCTCACCTTTCCTGAGATTCAGGCAAAAAATTTAGCATATTTGAAGGCAACCCTTAATGAGGGTAAAGGGAAAGTGAAAAACTCAGGTAGTAACCTCCCCATAAATGTTGCCAATCCAGAGGAATTGCCTCCATCTCTGATTTTTCATTCAGTATCATTACCTAAGGCTTTGGGTGAAGGAGATAGTTTGACTATAGATGTGTTAGCAGTATTTACTCATGTATTACGACCATTTCCTGAGGAAATTACACAAGCTGATATTCAGCTAGTTTTGTTCCAAGATACTGCTCACTATCTCTCCCCTTATGCAGTTAAGGTTCAGTCCCTTACTGTTAAATTGCCCAAGGCTAGAATAGAGATGTATACGAAATTAGAGAATACTAATATCCATGGCTCTGATATCAAATATGGCCCGTATGAAAACCTTCCTCCCTTTTCATATGCACCCGTAGTTGTTCACTTTGAAACCAATCAACCATTTGCTGTTGCTCAAGAGTTAGTGAGGGAGATAGAAATTTCCCATTGGGGTAATGTGCAAGTTACAGAACACTATAACATTGTCCATGGAGGTGCTAAAAGCAAGGGTGAATTTTCCAGGTCAGTTACTTTATTCTTTATGTGTTAGTATCATGTTGGTGATTGCTATAATATTTAAAATTTGATTCTGGTTTTATTCTTTGATCCTGCAGGCTTGACTTTCAGGCTAGACCACACCTTCGAGGTGCATCAGCCTTCAGGAATCTTGTTGCAAAATTGCCACCAAGAGCTCATTCCATTTATTATAGAGATGAGATTGGAAATATATCAACATCTAATGTCTGGGGTGATCCTAAAAAGGTTGACATTTTGATTGACGCAAAACAAATTATTGGAATAATTGCTCTTGTTTGTAATTCAAGTTTCTCTTAAATTGCAGACAGAACTGTTGATTGAACCTAGATATCCGTTGTTTGGAGGCTGGAGAACTACTTTTACCATTGGATATGGTTTGCCACTTCAAGATTTTTTATTTGGGTCAGAGGGGAAACGTTTCCTTAACTTCTCTTTTGGATCCCCACTAAATGATTTGGTCACTGATAATCTCATTGTGAAGGTTTGTTCAATAGAAAACATTTCCTACAAGAATGTTTTCTTTAGGCAGTCTTGACTTGGTTTTCTTGCTGCAGGTTGTTTTGCCAGAGGGATCTGATGATATATCTATTTCTACTCCCTTTCCTGTAAAACAAGGACACGAGGTAGTGTTGATAGTTTACATTGTCTTCTCTTGGTTGTCTTGTATTCATATTTCTTAACATTATTTTTTTGATGTTTCAAGTTGCTTTTTATCTTGGGCATAATTTCTTCTCTACTATAAAATATTGAGGCTATCTTCCTTTATTTGATTGTTTTTCTGATTTAATGCAGACCAAAATTTCCCACTTAGATGTTGCTGGGAGACCAGTAGTTGTGCTGGAAAAGACCAATGTTGTTCCTGAACATAATCAGTATTTCCAGGTACTTCTACTGCCTATTTCGATATCTATGAACTGCATCAAAGTGCTAAAGTGTGAATTAAGGCCACTGTTACTACAGTACTAACTTTATCGAATGCGAAAACAAGAGACTAGCTGAAGACTAGTGAATTCAATGACAATTGGAACAAGAGGGGTGTTGGTCCTTCATAGTTTATTAAAAGGCATGGAAGAATGTTTTTGCTATTCTTAATTGTGACTTGGTTTTGAGGATGCTTGATTACTGTAAATATTGTGTACATCTGTAGCATTGTTTTGGTGTTAAAAAAATGTGCATTTCCTCCAAGAAATTCAGAAATGTTTCAACATTATTGTGCAAGGCCTACACTAATGGATTTAACAGAAGTCAGATATCTTCTTCTTTTGTTTTGCTATTCTTTGGAGAGGTTAAGGTATTTGAAAGCGATGGTCTTTACCATGGCAAGAAATTGTAGGCAACTGCTTTCTTGTGTGTAATGTGGTGCATATTGGAGGGCAATACATCTGGGTTTACCATCCTTTGAGACTTGAAGAACTCTTGTTCTAAGTTTCTAATTTTCCAATACGTTGAAGTGCAGGACCTACATTTCTTAGATTTTATAAGCAATATGTCTTCATGATTGAACTGGGTTTTTCTTGTCTTTGATACAGTCAACAATTGAATGTATCATTTTGCTTATCCAACAAACATTAGAAGGAAAAATAGCTTCTGGTCTTGATATTCCACATTATTAAATGATAGATGTCTTAGATGTGTTGAATGACTTTTTTTTGGTTTTTCAAAAATGCTGTTTGGACTGCAGGTCTATTATAGGTTCAACAAACTTTCGATGCTTAGGGAGCCATTTATGTTGATTTCTGGATTTTTCATCCTTTTTGTTTCTTGCATCGTATACATGCATGTGGACTTATCAATCTCGAAGTCCTCCGCCTCTTATTTGGCAAAACTGCAGTGGGATGAGGTAAGGAGGATGTCATACCATGTACTTTTTTCAGTTCCGTCTGATATCATTGTTTACCACAGAAAAAACCAACATATATTATAATATTAACTCATTTATGATCTCAAGGTGCGAGCAACAATTCAGCAAGTCATAAGTATTATCAACCAATGCCTATCCAAGCATGAAAGGTTAGAAGCATCACTGCATGATCTTTCTAGGACTGGGGATGTTCAAGCTTGTAAAACTGCTCGAAAGACTGCTGACAGCTCGTTTAAAGAGTATTCCAAAGAGTTGAAGCCGTTGCTTTCATTCTTGCAATCTTCTCCTCAGGCTACTCAGATATTGCCAAAGGTTTGCCTATTTATTTGCTATCCTTTTATCATCAGTAGAGGATACATTTTTGGAATTTATCGCAAGAAGCGGTCAAGAACTATTGCTAACTGAATTAGCAGTTACTTATAACAGCATTCAACTATCACTTGGGACATGAATTGTAATACAATTGCAAAAACTGAACAATATAAATCATGTTCCGTTAGCATGTTCACTTCCTTCTGTTTTGCTGTTCATCCACATTTCTGAATGTAATCAATACTGGCTGTTTATGTAGGTGGAGGAGCTGGTGGCAAAGGAGAAGGAATTGCAAGAGAGGCTGATAGCAAAGCATTCAACCATAGTGGACTGCTATGAGAAGAAGATTGGAGGAAGGGAACTTGAGAATCGGGTTGCTTCACATCAACTAAAAGTTGTAGCTTTGAAGCAGGAGGTTGAAGATCTTCTTGACTACGTCGAAGAAATATAGTTTAGGTTTAGGGTCTCTAAGTTTCAGGGTCAGAATTTGGTTATTATCTAAATTAAAACTTGTTGAAATAACAGCAATTTTCCATGGCAATAGTTTGCCAAATATAACTACGACATGATAATGATATGGAACTTTGAGGTTACAAGAACTATCCTTATTTGCCCTGCATGTTGAATTTTGAGTCCGGCACTGTGGTCAGGTGGTGTTATCATTCAGACCAATCAATCATTTAAGTTCTCATAGCTTCCAGAATAATGCTACGGTGTACGCATTCCAAATGCCAAAATGGGAGTAGTATCCCTCGTCCCTGGTAGCCAACCTTGCAATCCCCCCCAGCTATGTATTGTTATCAAATATTTATGATATGCATCCACGAGGCCATGATACAGTGGACATTTTGCTTTTATTCATGAAAAAAAAAGGAAACGAAATCTAATCGCCATTGTCATCATAGGTTGCTTGTTCGCACATGTTCATTGCATGTGTTGTGTGAGTCTGTGTGTGTGTGAGAGAGAGAGAGTGAGCGAAAGAGAGAGGGGCAATCATGTTTCTTCAATGAGCTCAACCAAAACCGTGTCATATCTGGGAAAAATTTACAATATCAGAACTGAAAATGCTCGGGGGGAATTGCAATTGTCAACTTCCAACACAGGGAAGTGCGAGCGGCCTTTCAGAAGCAACGTTTCTTCAATTAAAAGAATCATGTTGCCATACGTCTTCCCGGTCAGAAACAAAAATTTCTTTCACCTTGTATTTTTGTAACCACAAGTAGGCTACTTTCCTTCAGCTGGCATTACTTGCAGAAGCTCAATGTTCAATTCAAATGTACTTCCTGGCTGCATTACGAATGTGATAATAAGTGAGCACAGTTTGTAACCTAAGCATTATCTAGATTACTGCAAGCAGTTGCATAAAATATGACAACGGATATGCGAAAGAAAGAGAAGGAAAAAAGAGCCGCAGGGGCTTTCTGCCACACAAAATCCTGTTGTAGGGGGGACTTTCCAGGATTTAAAAGGCAGAAAATGATTTAGTAGTCATCCCATCAACATTTCCTTAATATGGAACTTATAGATTGATTTGCGACGACCAATAGCCTACTAATTCAAAGCCACATTTCCCTCTACAGAGAGGAATACAAATTTGAATCCCCTCTAGATTCTGACTACCATAAAAACCCTCATTTATTTTCCATTTGCTCAGCTAAATCATCTACTTGACATTGTATCTGCATATGAACAACATGGCACTTTGACATTCCATAGAAAAAACATGAAAATATTAATTTCAAGGATGAACAAGAGATGATTAATTTAGGTGCGATGATTATGTCAGCAGAAGGTTGTAGTTTAACTTGATCCACGGGAATCAGTCAGCAAATCAAGGAATAGTGTTTACCGGAATCTCATTCATTCCTTTTTGTCCATAACCAGCCTCTGGAGGAACAATCACAGTCCTCTGCAAGAAGAGAAAAAATGATACTGAAAAGAGAAAAAAAAGCCGGGAAAGATAGAAGAATAATAAAGAGTCATGGAGTCTAGTTCAACGGCGAATCAGAGAAATTAAGAAGTTATAGAATAGCCACCCTAACAGCTTAGCATTATAGCAATAAATTAGAAGATGCAATCACCTTCCCTCCAACTTTCATCCCTTCCGTTACCGAGTACATAGCTGGAGGAGGTTTGGGTGCAGCCTGTGCAGAAAATAGACCATTTGGGTTGTCCACAAATTCACGCTTCCGTTCTTTGCCTGGTGGTGCCCCAACCTTGAATTCATATGGCTAATTAAACCATGAGGAAATCAGTACTGGCAATGTATCCAATTGCAAATCCAAGTTATCATGATTTGAAAATGCTACCAAGAAATGAGCAACAGAAACAATCCAAGTTAAAGAAGCATGCTGCCATGGACTGATAATTAAACAAGACTCATTCTCAATGCAACGTCTGAAGATTTGCAGTTGAACTTAGCCTAAGGTGGGGAGTAGCTCAGCTAGACCTCTGTCAGATTAGCAAAAGGCCAGGGCAAGAAACATACACACTTCTCCCTCCTTTTCTCTCCAGAAAAGAGTGCGCACACACACACACACACATTTAAGTAGGAGAAGGATCAACCTGTGCAATTATTCGATTTCCAGCTAAAAGCTTAGATTCTCGACTCGAAATGGCTGTTATTCCCCTATATAGACAGTCAAAATGCACCTACAAAGGGAAATGCACGAGAAAACATTAGTTTCAATGAGAGAGGCAGAAACAGATTAGTTTCGGTTTCTAACAAATTTACCTGAACAGTCATTCCCTTTTCTGCAACTGCACCCTTTCCCTCAAGAACATCATAGTACTTCAATCCATCAGCTGCTAAATCCCCAACAAAAATAAAAACAAGAAAAAATATTAGTAATTCTGAATCCCTTTTAAATATATCCATAAAATCACAAAAAAAGGACTAATCAAAGCAACAGAAAGTGAAGAAATGTAATGTACAATTAGAGGAAACATTGAAAAGAAGTAAGGGAAGTTTGGAGCAACTAACGGCTAGTGAGATAGTCTTCAAGAGGGATGGTCTTCTTGTTGCGTCTCTCTCTGGCCTCAGATAATTGAGGTAGTGAAGTGAGGGTAAAAGGCAAGGTAGATATCAAAATCGCACATCTTCTTGAAGTGGGTTTTGAGAGAAAAACATGGTTTGATTGTTCTTGTGTTTTTTTTGGGGTGGATGCAGCTAAATTTTGAAGATGACGATGAACACTCCATTGGTCTAAGCTCCTTGTTGAAGCCATGGCCGTTGGAATCCAAAAATGGTTTTACGGTTATAAAACTCCCGCAAAACCCACTTCTCTCTATCCACTCTTGCTACCAAATCACCATTTTGCCCCACCCCCACTCGGCTTTTGATTTTAGCCCACTCTACCCTTTTCAATCAAATTTCAAATCCCTTCTTACATTAAAATAAGATTTTGATAATAGTTATTCTAAGACAAACAATATATATATATATATATATATATATATATGTTATTTGGTTTAAGGTTTGTGAATTTTCTAGATCAATTTATAAATTAATAGATTAATTAATATTTATTTTAAAATAACATCGTTAAAAATAATGTTATTTTAGATAAAAATTAAAAAAAATAGATATTTTATTTTATTTTATCAAAATCTATACTTGTTTTATCTGGTTGAGAAAGAGTTACAAGATGTGAAAAACAAAATATTAGCTGGGTCAAGTCTCACTCAAGCTTAAACAAGATAAAACAAGTCAAATTCATCGATCAACCTACCCATGTTAACCATATTATTTTTTAAAACGATAAAAAAAAAAAAAAAACATTACCCAGAACAGCAGAAAAATAGAGCTCGATACGTGAAATCCTACTTTGTATAGGGATTCGTACCTTCCTCAATTAACATTGGATTTTACCCAACTTTCTCTAATAAATACGATGAACCTAATGATGGGCATGCGAGGATTCTCCTCCACAAGGTTTACAAAATATATTCAGTATTGTGTTTTAAAAATAATTAAAATAATTATTTTATTTTAAATTAATATTTTTTAATATATTTAGATTATTTTCACATCTTGATATTAAAATGAATTTTTAAAAAATAAAAAAAATTATTTTAATATATTTTTAAATAAAAAGTGTAGGTAAGAAAGCATCGGGGACTGGAATTTTCGTACTAGTACAACTTGGCATACAAATACAACAAAAATGTTGATAAAGTTTTTGCTTTCATCTAACCTACCAGCTGTTCGAGGTTCTGGAAACAAATCTTTGTTGCTTCAAACGTAACAGCAGTACTACTGTCTGAATTTCCACAGCTAATAGGGCCTTGTCACAAAATTTTTGTCTTGAGACTAACATGACCCAGAACTATGCTTAACTTACTAGATCCCGGTGACCAAATGGGAAGCTGCTGTCACTTGGGCGACGTTGGTGATTTGCATCGAGATCCACAGTTGCCATTTTGTCTGCTTTAACATCAGTGAAATCTGGATCTTCAGTACCAAATTTCTTAGGTCGAGGAGGTGTGAGGGATGGGAAATGCACTGAAGAGGCATCCGGACTTCCACCCAAGGTCCTCGTTTGGGGTTGACCCGGTTTCCCTTCATTCGTTTTCTTTACAGCCTTCTTGTGCCAATTCTTCAGGGCCTTTGATGTTTGTTAATCAAAGATTGAGCGCTTCATGGTCATCCCATCTGAAAATTTCGAACAAGAAAACTAGCATTCAATGTTTCATGTTGTTTTAGTGTATACATAAGATCCTGACAGGAGTAGTTGCCATTTCTTTTGAGTTGCTTCAAGAAATTTAGAAAGAAAAAGGTGGAAAAAGAGTTATACCTGCGTAACAAGGGCATAGAGTGGAAGTGTGGCATAGCTGCAAAGGATTTGGGCTCCCACCCTGAGAATTTAGAAACTTGGTCATTTTCAACAAATTAATACAAAATCTATGTTCATATTGTTACAAGAGGAGAACGAGCTATTACCCATGCCCAAATGAAATATGTTAGCTCAAATGCATTCTGGATATGAAGATAAGCAAAAGGCTAGTCAGAAAATCCCAGAAATCATTAGATTAAGATAAAGGAACATAGAAAAGAAGGTTCAGTGATACCTGAAAAAGGACAAAGTGGATGAGATAAAGGACTAGCTCGGGCCAGGAAAACCAGAAATTTCTGTCAGACACTTGCACAAGTGGTATCCCTTGCACCACAGCATGTTTTTCTTTAATTTCAAAAGCCATTGCTGCTATAACTGCTTGAAGTTTTGTTCCTATTGCTAAGGTTACCTTCAATGAAACAAATAGGCAATATTTAACGTTTACCTAGTGAAAATAAAACAACACGAGAAGACAAGTCTTTTATGAACATTTTCTTACAACTAGAGGAAGAAAGGAAACAAAGAACTGAACCTTCCATCCTGAAAAGGTATAAAACCAATTACTAATAGGGAGCCTTGGTCCAATTTTGATGAAGGATGTAAAAAAGGCTAAAATTCATGAAAAGAGAGAGAGGAAGAACAAACCATGAACATTCGAAAGCAGATTCAGAAATGCAGAAATACACAGAGAAAGTGATTTGGAAAGTTAGAGGAAAAGTGTGTTTGTGTCTGTGTCTGTGTGTGTGTATAGTAATACTTGAAAACTACTGTCCAGACAAGTAAATGTCATCTGCAATCAAGTGGAATTAAGTTTGAATGGCTTACCTGATTCCAACAACTACTTGAAATCGTCTTCTATTGTTTTTTTGATATATTTTTGAAAATTAAACTTGCTTCCAGCTGGTGCTACATGGACCTGTAAGAAAAAAAAATCAATCTACTTACCGATCATGGTTTGTCAAAAAGATGGTTAAAAGTTTTGCACCTGCTGAAACTCACAGAAATGAATCCATGTCGCATGGTCAAGTAATCAGCCTTTCGAATAGATCTGAAGAATTGTCGAAAGAAGCATACCTGGATGGATTAGAGTAGTCAAGCTAGCACTGTTGTCAATATGAAAGCTAAGAACATAAGACTAAAATGAACGCTAAACATTTCAAAAAAATGTCACAAAGATCAGCTATGAGTCAGACTGATATTTGGCAGATGATTATTTCAGTTTTTCCACATTAATTCCTTTGTTTGAATATATTTTCAACATTACAAAAAGATAGATATCCATGCATCGATGTTAAAAACAAGACGATAAAGAGTGCATCAGAGAAATCACTGATTCAAATTCTATTTCGTATAGGTTAAATATCTTTTAGTTCACAAGGTCTAGAAAATTCAAGCATGGAGTTTTTAATCTTGAACCGAGGGATTAAGGAGAGTTCTGAACTTGGAAAGTCCTCTTGAACCGAGGAAGGAGAGTTCAAAACCTCGTGTGTTCTCTTACGAATGCTGTCTCATGAGTGAGCCTGAATCTTCTGGGATCGGAACAATCAGCACTAACTTCCTCAGAACTCGAGAATTTAGAATTAAATGCAAAGCTTAACACTAGATTCTTGAAAACTGAACAATGCATGCCTCCATATGGGAAACGAAGAACAGGTTATTAGCATCAAGAATACCATTCATGGCCTCGTGCTCCAACCAACTTTCACGTTCCCAATCCTTCCAATTGCGTGTCTGCATATGAGGGAATATTGTAGTTAAGGTCATTTATTAATTAAGGTTGCGTTTAGTTAGTTTATCGAGATAGAAAGAACAAATACAACGAGAGCAAAAACGTATTTGATGGAAGGGATGGAAATACAAGCATAGGACAGTTTTAAAGTGAATTTGTCATTTCAAAAGAGAAAGAACAATGGACATGTCCCCTCCATTTCTAATGTCTTTATCTTTTTTATTATAAGACAGTAACCAAATACTATTTAAAAGGATATTATGATCACCATAGTTCAAACGGGTCGGAATGAGGCTATCTCGAGCATATATTGGAATGAAACAGCATCAAATTAATTCAAGCAAGTTGCTATTCACTTTTCAGAGAGCATCTTGTTTTTTTGGCAGATCTCATTCTCACCATGCCGCTTGCATCAGCTAATGGCAAACAAAACTTCGAAGAAAAAAATAACGAAACCATGATGGAAACCTGGCCAATAGGCACCATTGTTATGACACTGTATACCACATGAAATGCTGCTAAAAAGAATATAAAGTTACGCAACTGATGTAGTCCACGGGCAGATATTAGTGGCACTGACCCTAAAAAAACAAATTAACAACCATGAGTACTTCAAAGTTGGGATAAGAAAAGGCCAGCAGCATAATGTCATTTCAAGAATTCTAGTTCTTAAACAACTTGGAACCTTCACAAAATCTAAGAGATTGAATGAAAAGGATAGAACCTTCTACATCCATAATCGTTGAGTTCAAACGCAGGATGTAAAAGGTTATGGCGAAGGATTTTAGTGCTCCAACACCATCTCATCAACTCATTATATATTATTAAAAAGGACTAACAGTTTCAACTATTTGATGATGTTTCCTTCGAAACAAGTCATACTTACATCTTTGCTTCCACTATCACCAGCTAAAAACCTACGCTGATACCATAAAAGTCTGCGGTGAAGCTTCCCTTCACTTTCGACATGCCCTTCATGAGCCTTCGGGTTGCATGGCAACATTGTGTTTGCGTACCTTAGAGGAACACAGATACCCACAATGTAGTTTTGACTGAACGTCAAGGTCAGAGATATGAATCCTAAAACCATAAGCTCCGCAAAAGTTATTTTAATATTAAAAATAAATTTTAAAAATAAAAAAAATATTATTTTAATATATTTACGATAATACAACTGAAAAAAATAAACTTTTTAACTCCCACAAACATGCTGTTATTATTTTAACCCAACAAGTAAAGCACTTAATCTTCCTCTCTCTCAGACATAGACAGATTAAAGAAAAAACCTGCGCGACCTGTAACAGTAAGAATTGATGTATGGAGAGACTCTGTGAGGATCTTGTCACCAACATCCTTTTATGTTTGCCAGCCAAATCTGCTGTCCGATTTAGATGTCTGAGCAAGTACTACGATCAACTTGTGTCTGATCCTAGGTTTGCTACCGGTCATGCTCTTCTATCAAACCCTGATGAGGTACTTGGTCTTCTTCGCTTTACAGCAGGTAGGAGTGCAGATAAGATACTCTTCTGTTCTTTTCATTCAAAACCAAATATCCACAATAATCCTAAAGTTGTTCCCATAAATTCTCAGATCATAGCTTCTTGCAATGGACTTGTTCTAGGTCTCTCTGATTCTAGTCTTTCTGTTTGTAACCCTATTTTACCTGATAGAATCCAGACTATACCAGCACTTGAAACCCCATATGGTGCTAAATGTGATTTAGGTTTGGCTTATGACCCAATTGGTTTCTCTTCGCTTGAATTCAAGTTAGTTCATGTTTACAGAGAACAGATCTTGAACATGCCACAAGATGAGGATGCTTATGGCTTTAAGATATTCGATTCAAGTGCAAACTCCTGGAGACAATCGACATGCAAGCTGTTCTTGAGACATTTAATTCCTATGCAGCCTCATTTTTATGAGTTGAGAGGTCAAGCAGTGTACTTGAATGGATATGTGCACTGGTTTAGGGCCTTCGGTGATATCGTTGCGTTTAATGTAGAGAAAGAAGAAGCTAAACTCATCGGTATGCCTCCAGAACTGCGACTCGCATGGCTTAACTATCAAGATTATTCATGGTTCGGAGCTGCGGATGGTTTTCTTTATTTGGTATGTGTTTTCAAGAGACAAATTCTGATGTGGGCTCTTCTTGATTATGAAAACAACAAGTGGGGGCTTGTCAGGAACAAGATCAAAGGGTTATCAAGAGTGGCTCGACCCCTTTTCTTTGATGGTGAGAGGCTTGTTCTGAATTGTGGTCCAAAGAAGAAATTATTGCGGCTGTTCAATATGAAACAAGATCAGTGGACGGAAATGGGCAGGTTACCAAGGAATACAATGGATGACAGTACTACCGTGTATGTTCCTTTCAACCCTACCTTGGCTCCTCTGATCAACAGCAGCGATCCTTCAAGAACTGCTTCACTCCCAATCCTTCCGACTGTGTGCAAGAAAAGAAAACGAGTCAGGGTCGACAGAAAGAAGAGCCAAGAGCAAGAAGGTATGTTGAGGATCAATCCAGATTCTTCTAGAATTCCTTAGCTGTTAAGGAAATAATGGCTAGTGTGGACAAATCAGTCGGTGCCACTGTGGGAAGAAAAAGCAAGTCATTTACGTAGAAGAAGTAAAAAATGTGTCCAGATCTACTGCTTGGTAATTAAGAATATGAGTTGTAAGAGAATAATTCCCTGGAAAAGTCTAGGCTTCCAGACCTGCTTAACAAGTCTATAAATAGCAGAGGCTAATTTTGTTTTTGTGTGTCCAGCAACAGTGAAAAAAAGGAAGGTACGTCCAGGCGTGAACAAGAGATTAGAGATGAAAGAAATAATTGGGCGTGTGACGTGAGGGGGTGAGAAAAAGAGCGATATTGGGTGGTGTGAGGAATATTATCAATAAAAAGAAAAGAGTGTTTATTATGAAACACCGTACAAGCATAATCACTATTAAAAATCTAGTGTGTTCTATTGACTCACCATCGCCGCCGAGAATTTTTACTCAATAATTGGTATCGGAGCCTGACAGTCAAGGTAATCATGTCGGAGCTCGCCGGTTAAGAAACGGGACTGCGAAGTTCTGAGGCTAAGGACCTATCAGAGCTGGTGGTCAGGGACCACATTAAAGTTACTGGCAAGAGTGCTGAAGTTTAAATATAGGTCAGTAGCCTATGAGAGCTTGCGGTCAAGGACCGTTAACCTATTTTGCCGATCAGGGATCTGAATTATTGGAGGATACTTTAAAAATTCAAAAGAAACAAGAGAAAGAAGGTGATCATCCAATGAAGAAGCACCAAGAAAGGAGTCCACGCTTAGGTGGAGCTCATCAAAATCAAGGCAATTGGCATAAGAAGCGACATGATGGACCGATTCAACGTCATGATAAATGTTTCTTGTAACCTCTCTTGTTTTAATATTAAATTTAGTCAGCGTTTTTATATATATATACCTTTTTATTTTAAATAATAATGAACTCCTCTATTATACTATTCTCTTTGTTACGAGTTGTTATTACAATATCTCTGTTAGATTATTTTTCCAAAGTTTCTACATGGAGGTTGTATTGGATGGGAGACAAGTTACCATCTGTGTTATTTCAATTTAGATACTACACATATTTCAATGGTCGATTTGTATTCATGACATTATCAAAACTTACCTCTCGGGTTTCTTTAACAACATCCATTTTATATTTCATAATATATCTAAACAATCAATTTAAAATATTTATTAGATTTAATAAAATTTCACTGGAGTTTTTTTTTATGTAAGAGCCTATCTAAAAATTGTATTTTCCAACTATTTTTGTGATATTTCACAATTTCAACAGATTTTATAACTTTATCTCATTCAAAATATAAATTAATTTACTAGGGATGTTTATCCCAAATCACAATAATTTTCCTTCTAATTTATTTATTTATTTTTTATTAAAAATTACCATATTTAATATTGATTTACTCATTTTTGAATTGGGAATTATTTATTGTTGTAGTTTTAAAAGCAATTTATTCACCTGTTAGATATTATTTTTTTATTGAACACCATATAAATAGTTAAACTCATGTTTTTTTAATCAATTTAATATTAGATATCCGATCTAATTGGACGCAAATGCCAATGAAGAGATTGTTTACATGCCTATATTGGACTTCTTGTATTCTTTCTCAAGGAAGAAAACTATAACCATTAAAATTTTAGTTTTTTTTTTTCAAATTAATTATGCATAGAACCATGTATATATTAACAAGTCTTGAATCTCATGAATCAATCAAATCCAATCAGGATGGTTTTTCTGTAATCATAACTAGATGCTAGACTGACTGGATTTGATAAGAATGGAAAGATTCCCTGCTCATCTCCGGAAGTGGAGATAGAAAATTTATTTATTATTAATTGAAAGCCTGACAGCCAAGTCGTTGTAGTATAGTGGTGAGTATTCCCGCCTGTCACGCGGGTGACCCGGGTTCGATCCCCGGCAACGGCGTACCAAGTTTTTGTGTTTCTTCTTTTATCTGGGTTTGCAATTCGGATATAAGGCCTCTCCGGCCCACGGCCAATTTACACCCACAACATGATACTTGACCCATTCATAGTTAATTATTAAGCCCATTATTGTTGTTAGCATCATCGGTTTTTGTTTTATTTTCCCCCCTAAGGGTAAAATGTGACAAAACACCTTTATGTTTTTTTAAAAATAATAATGAATTTATGTTTTTTATATTTTTTAATTTTAAAAATATTTTATGTTTCTTCTTCTTCTTCTTCTTCTTTTTTTTTTTCCAATGTAAGGGTTTAGCGATTTATTTATTTATTTTTAATAAGAAAATTACCATTAGGGGGATCCTTTATTTTATTTGTGGGGACGGCGGCTTCTTTAAACTCCTAACCTAACAACTAGTGTGTTATGCGTATGTATAGAAAATTAGAAATATATATGTGAGGATCTTGTCGCAGACATCCTTTTTATGTTCGCCAACCAAATTAATCTGGTGTCCGATTTAATAGATGTCTGAAGCTCTGAGCAAGTACCACGATCAACTCGTGCCTGAACCTAGGTTAATCATATGCCCTTCTCTTCCCATTTTCTTCGATGGTGAAAGGCTTATGATCGTAGTCCAAAGAGGAATAAATTGCTCTCGTTCAATATGAAGCTAGAGAAGAAGGATTTGGGCAGGTTTGCAAGTGGTCTAGGGATGACTTTTGTTGGCTATCAGCAATCTAGATAACGTTTATTTACTATATATCTTGGAATACAACAACAAAAAAAAGGAATAAAATGGACATATCTTAAAATAATAAAGATTCATTACTCTTTTAAAAATATATTTATATTTTTCTAACCAAACATATTTTCTATTTTTATATATATATTTTTTTAATATTGCACGTCAAATACATCAAAAGTTGATGCCAACAAACAATTTGAGCTCTTCACACTAAAAGAAAAAAACAAACAACACAAAAAACATACGCGGGAAAAGAAAATGAGAAGGGAGGTTGGTTTACAAGCAAGAACTGCCCACCAAATAAGTTACTAGAGAGGTTGCTTGTGGATGCTCATAAATCAGTTTTAATTACCATATTTTTATATAAAAAATAAAAAAATTGATTATCAGATTATAAATTAAATATTATTAATTAATTTATTAATGAGATTATTTCATTAATAAAAAATATCATATTATTATATCATAGATATATATCGAAAATTTATTTTTGTTGATATATTTACAAATAAACTTTATTTATGAGTTAATTATGTCAGTAAGAATTACATATTATCATATTGTTTTATTTTTTATTTTTTCATTGCAATTCCCTATGCTAATGTTTTTATTTATATTTGTGAAATTTATGTAGTGAATTCTCTAGTACAATCTTTTCAATAATTTTCAATAAACTAGTATCACTTTTCATATTGAAATGAAATTCTACTTTCTCTGCACGTGTATCTATAACAGGAGAACAAAACATTCAAGTTAATTATGAAAATTAAGCAAAAGTTATTTTAAGAATCAAATTAAATACATTCTAAAAATTAAATAATATTTATTTTGTAGTAATCTTGTTATAATTGTTAATTAAGTAAGAGTATATGAATAAAAACTCTAAAACCCATTTTTAGGAGAGATATACGTACAATGGATTTTCTGTGCTTTTAATTTAAAACGAAGAGAGATGAACGAAACAGAAGATGGATTTGAAAGAAGGGTTAGCTAGTTGCATGATTAATAAGATTTATTTAAATTCATTCCAAAAAAAAGAAAATATAAACAAAGTGATTTGATAGTAAAGAATTTGAAATTTTTACAATATGTTTGAGTTTGAATTAAAATATATATTTTTTATAAGAATTTAGAAAAATTTAGATTTTACTCACTCATCTAAATCTATAAAATATACTTTCTAAAAAATAAAGTTTTCTTGAATAAAAAAGCATAAAATGCTGTAGAATTCATACATGCTAACACGTGATGGCATTTTGTTAATTCAGGAGGACTAGTACAGAAATTAATTCTTAGAGTTCGGGACCATATAAAAAATTCTATAAAAGGCAAGTGATATCTATTGGATTTTTTTTATTAATAAAAGGCTAAAAACTTAAGAGTTGTTTTTTTTCTCCTCCGATTACAAAAATTCTATAAGAGTTGCTAGCTTAGGCTCCGTTTGGAATTATATTATCAAAACCATGATTATGAAAAATCATCAAAATTTAGTTTAATCAAAACTATGATTTTGAAAGGATTACTTATAAACATCTACTTTAGACTTAATCTATATTTAACTAATTCAATCGCAATATCAAACAGATATTTATATATTAACTTAGATTAGGACAAGAGAAATATAGTTCGATCCTAGGAAAATCTTTGGATATATGAACACATTAGATGCTTATCTTTTTCTTAAAAATGGAAAGGAATCAACATTTATTTTTTAATCATGGAATTCTCTTCCAAGAAAATCTCATTCTTCTATTATCACAAGATTTTTTTTTTATAACCCACAAAGATAAAGCCTAAACAAGGAAAAAATAATAATGTTTGTGTTACATTTCTTGAAAAATAAAATAAAAAAATTCCTTATCTTATTACTTGTAAATTACATAATGTTTACATTTTATATCTGTATCTTATTTATTACTTAACTAACAAAAAATTAGATATTTATATATCATCTATTAAGTTTTTTTATATTCATTTACATATTAATTATCCGAGTACTATTTATTATTTAATATAAAATAAAATAAAAAGTAAAACACGTATTTGAGTTATGTGTATTAAATGATGAGATTTTAAATAATTATATATGTGTATTATATCTATATTATATTGTAATAAAAAAAGGTAATGCTCTGCATATAAATCTATTGCATACAAATGTATACAATTTGGTGTTAGGTTTCCATCATATTTAATAATATTTATTCATTATCTATTATATATCGAGCAATATAACTTTTCAAAAAAATCATATATTTGGGTTAGTTTAAATTGGTATTCATTATATTCATATTAAATTATTGTTTCTATTTCTATTTATATGTCGTTAATACATAAATTTCTTGAAAATAAAATAAATTCAATATTTTATATGTAGTTGGTCATTAATAAAATTCCTACCTATGTGTTATTTAGTTGGTTAAGATACATGAAAATTCATCAGAGCCAGCAATTTAGTTTTCCTTACTAGATAAATACAATAACCATCATTAAATAAATTTTGCCTTGAAGAATCCTACATAGCAATAGAGTTTAAAGCAGCCAAAATTTTGTGGCTATCCTGTTTGGTTTTACAGTTTAATTATATTTTAAAAAAACTAAATTTATTTTAATTTATAAATTAATCTTTTATGTTTTTGGATTTTTTATATATTAATATTAAAAATAAATTTTAAAAAATAAACAAAATATTATTTCAATAAAAAAAAAAATTAAAAACCAACCTCTTCAACACTTACAGACATGCTATTACTTGGTATTTTAACCCAACAAGTAAATGCACTAAATCTTCCTCTCTCTCAGGCAAAGACAGATTCCAGAACAACCTTCCAACTTGTAACAGTAAGAATTGATGTATGGAGAGACTCTGTGAGGATCTTGTCACCAACATCCTTTTATGTTTGCCAGCCAAATCTGCTGTCCGATTTAGATGTCTGAGCAAGTACTACGATCAACTTGTGTCTGATCCTAGGTTTGCTACCGGTCATGCTCTTCGATCAAACCCTGATGAGGTACTTGGTCTTCTTCGCTTTACAGCAGGTAGGAGTGCAGATAAGATACTCTTCTGTTCTTTTCATTCAAAACCAAATATCCACAATAATCCTAAAGTTGTTCCCATAAATTCTCAGATCATAGCTTCTTGCAATGGACTTGTTCTAGGTCTCTCTGATTCTAGTCTTTCTGTTTGTAACCCTATTTTACCTGATAGAATCCAGACTATACCAGCACTTGAAACCCCATATGGTGCTAAATGTGATTTAGGTTTGGCTTATGACCCAATTGGTTTCTCTTCGCTTGAATTCAAGTTAGTTCATGTTTACAGAGAACAGATCTTGAACATGCCACAAGATGAGGATGCTTATGGCTTTAAGATATTCGATTCAAGTGCAAACTCCTGGAGACAATCTACATGCAAGCTGTTCTTGAGACATTTAATTCCTATGCAGCCTCATTTTTATGAGTTGAGAGGTCAAGCAGTGTACTTGAATGGATATGTGCACTGGTTTAGGGCCTTCGGTGATATCGTTGCGTTTAATGTAGAGAAAGAAGAAGCTAAACTCATCGGTATGCCTCCAGAACTGCGACTCGCATGGCTTAACTATCAAGATTATTCATGGTTCGGAGCTGCGGATGGTTTTCTTTATGTGGTATGTGTTTTCAAGAGACAAATTCTGATGTGGGCTCTTCTTGATTATGAAAACAACAAGTGGGGGCTTGTCAGGAACAAGATCAAAGGGTTATCAAGAGTGGCTCGACCCCTTTTCTTTGATGGTGAGAGGCTTGTTCTGAATTGTGGTCCAAAGAAGAAATTATTGCGGCTGTTCAATATGAAACAAGATCAGTGGACGGAAATGGGCAGGTTACCAAGGAATACAATGGATGACAGTACTACCGTGTATGTTCCTTTCAACCCTACCTTGGCTCCCCTGATCAACAGCAGCGATCCTTCAAGAACTGCTTCACTCCCAGTCCTTCCGACTGTGATGCCGATAAACAACAAGTGCAAGAAAAGAAAACGAGGCAGGGTCGACAGAATGAAGAGCCAGGACCAAGAACGTATACCCTGATCCAATCAATATTTTGCGGTTGAGAAATCATGACAGGATTTCATATTTCATAGTGTTCAAGAAAAACTTTGTATTTCTTGTATTCAATAAGACTAATTAGTGTTTACTTTGTCTTCTGTGTATCTGTGTCCATAATGAGAGGAAGCTTGAACAGGAACTTGGTTTCATTGACCAGGTGTGCAAAGAGTACTTATCACTTGTCAAGACTAATTTGCTTCAAAGCATATCTTCCTCTTTTATTTTATTTTATTTTTTTTATATTTCTAAGGCCTATGATAAAGCTCGAGCATGTTATATAGTAATAGTGATTACTTCTTGTTTTGAAAGCAATCTATTCACCCGTCTACATATAATTCGCTTAAACATTAGATCTCATTCTAATTGAATACAAATTCCAATAAAAAGAGATATTATTTTAATATTTGATTTTAAATTTTATATATATACCGCACAAATACAAATACACGTGCATATTAAATTAGTCTAAACTTAATTTCATATCATATATATATATATACGCGTACGTATACTTGTATACATGCTAAAACTGTTAAATTATTTAAATAAAAGTTGGTTTAAATTATTTAAATAAAAGTTGGTTTTATAAATTATGTATGCAAGTGTTTATCATTTTTCAAAACTAATTTTATCCTATCTTATAATTTTATATTGATTCTAAGTTTATAATGATTATAATTTTTCTTTTATATTTTTTATATAATATAATCTTCAAGTTTTATCAAATATTTTTTATATAGCAATAGTAATCAATTGTTGTAGTTTGAAAGGTAATATATTCAACCTATTTGATATTAAATAAGCTAGTTTTATATTAAATAAACTAGTTCAACTTAACTCATGTTTATTTAATATCAAATATCTTATGATTAATTGGATATAAATAATAACCAAGATATCTTAACATATTATTATTATTAGACTACTTATATTCTTTCTCAAGGAAGAAAACTATAGGCCTTAAAATTTTATTTTTCGTTTATTTTTTCAAATTAATTATGCATAGAACTATGAGTCAATAAATTTAAATTACGTCGGCTAAACAATCAAGTCGTTGTAGTATAGTGGTGAGTATTCCCGCCTGTCACGCGGGTGACCCGGGTTCGATCCCCGGCAACGGCGTTTTTTATCAAATTTTTGTATATCTTCTTTTCTCTGGGTTTGCAATTCGGAAAATAAGGCCTGGAGGGCCCACTGACCTCTTACATCCACAGCATGATACCTGACCCAATCATACTTAATCACTAAGCCCATTAGTGTTGATAGCATTATTAATTTTTCCTCTTTTTTTTTTTTTTTTCTAAGGGTAAAATGTGACAAAACACCTTTATGTTTTTTAAAAAATAAAAATTAATTTATCTTTGTGATTTATATATTTTTTATTTTTTAAAATGTTTTCTTTCTTTTCGTTTCATTTTCTTTTCAATGTGAGGGTTTGGCGTGTCATGTTTGTGTATAGACATATGGGGAGGCTACGTGAGGATCTTGTCGCTGACATTCTTTTTCTGCGTATGCCAACCAAATCTGCTGTCCGGTTTCGATGTCTGAGGCTCTGAGCAATTACCACGATCAACTCGTGCCTGAATTCAAGTTGGCTCTCAATTTATAGAGAAGAAATTCAAATGCCAGGAAACCTCATGGAGAAAATGTGAGCCGAGCAGTGCAATTGAATGGAATTTTGCAGTGGTCCATGGACTTCGATGATATTATAACATCTGATATTGTGGAAAGAAGAAGCTAAGTTCAACACCACGCGTCCGAGACTGGAACGTCCATGGTGTGAGTATCAAGTACTGTCGAGAAAAGGGTTCGTGCCATTTTCTTTGATGGTGGAAGGCTTATAATCACAGTCGAAAGAATAAGTTGCGCATGTTCACTGTGAAGCTAGAGGAGAAGAAAGTGGCCAAGTTTTTGGTGATTATCTCGAAACAAAAAGGATATAGATGGTTGGATTGGAGGGAACATGTCTGGTTGGAAATTTATTTTAATTAAATAAATTATGAATGGAAATTATTTTTAGTTTTTTTAGATTTAATTTTTAATTTATGGTGACTAATTAAAAGTTGATAATCATTTGAATTAATTATTTAACTTTTAACCTTTAAAATTCAGTAAAAGATAATGAAAAAAGAGTTGAATTCAAGAAATTTTTTATATTTTTACACCTTTTCTTGCTATATTTTAATGTTTTATTCTTATTTCATATTTTAGTTTTTCTTTTAAATCTACAGCTTGAGTTCATATTGCTAAAAAATACTTAAGATTTATATTTTTAAACTCTTAATTTAGAATAAAATCAAGATGATATTGTTGGAATATTTAAAAATATGTTGCATATATTTTAATTGTATAAGCAAGAAGCGATAAAATTTCAAAAACAAATGATTCGTTCTTAACAATAATAAGATTTATTATTTTAAAAATAATTTAAATAGCAAAATTTTTTATTTTGATTTAAGTATAGTTGATTTAAGATTTTTTTTTTATCTTGAGTTAATAGATCTAAATATGTATAAACTCTAGTCTTTAATTTTTTTTTAAAATATCTTTTGTTTAGCCATTTTTGTAATGATAAACTATTAAATATCCATGTAAATTATTTTTTAACTACAATCTTGTTAGATAAACTAAGGATATTTACACAGATTCATGTCCGTCCTTTTTAGAAATGATAAAATATCATCTTGGGTATAATTATTTTTATGTTTCTATCAATATCTTTCTAGCCAAACCTTTTCCTTTCTTGTTTTCTGTATTCAGTTCTGAAACACTAACAAGACACAATCTCAATCTTGTCTACATTCCTACCCTCGCTACCGTCAACTGCATTACTCCTCTAAGTCTTACGTCAAATCCATCAAACGTTGATGCCAACAAACAATGTGTGCAAGAGGAGAAAACGAGACGGGGGGCCGGGTTCACATCATCAGGAGTGCTGGGAGGTGGGTTTACAAGCAAGAACTGGCCAGCGAATATTTTCCAGTTTAGAAATTATGAAAGGGTTTCATATTTAACTGTGCTTCTTTCTTGGATATGCTAAAGATGAGATTCAAAGAAGAAAGTTTCCTCGATTGTTTTATGTGTGTCTCCTTCAAGTGGCACTAGTTGAGAAGGAGAGCGCAGCATGCTACAAATGTTTTGATTGTCTGTGAGGCCGGCTGGTATGTTTGTGCAGTGTCTCTCTTTTGCTGGTTTCCAACCATTGAATTCCTGAGCTAATTCATGTGGAGCAGTTGCATGGAGGCTAAGCCTTCTTTTGGGTATGAAAGTCAATTACTTGTGGTGTTCTAAGCTTGATTCTGGCTATTTTGGAAGCTTTCCTCTTCCAATTTCTATGTGGATACAGACAAGGTGATGACTATTTCAATCATATAAGATATCTTAGGTAAGGAGAATTCTCTAACTAGAAGTTCTCAATCAGGTATTGGCCAAGCGATTAAAATGAATTGATGAACGTGTTTTATTAGCCTTATTACACAATCAGGTATTGGCCAAGCGATTAAAATTAATAGGTGAATTGATGAACGTGTTTTATTAGCTTTATTAGATTATATGAGGCGCCAAGACGTCAACAAGTTCTTTGTATTATAGTGGTAAGTATTCCCGCCTGTCACGCGGGTGACCCGGGTTCGATCCCCGGCAACGGCGATTTTTCTGTTTTTGGTCTCTTTTCTCCTGCTTTTTGCGTTTTGGAAAATGAAGCCCGGCATAGGTGGACTTAGCCCGCCGCCTTGACCTGGGCCCTTTACATCCACAGCAGGAGCGGTGCTTGACCTTTAACCACCCATTGATTCAAAAAAAAAAAAACAAAAAACAAACTTGTGAATACCATTATCAATAACTATCAAGTCTACACAAGTTATAAGCCATTAATGTTGATGTAAACCGCATGTTCTTTGGCGATTGCATTAATTATGGAGGTTAGCAAGAGCGGATGCATCTTTTTTTTTTTTTTATTTATGTGGGGTGTCCGGGCCAGCTTACGCGCACCACGACTAATCCCCACGGTCCACTGAACATTCTGCAAGCCCAGTAAACAGGTAAGACACCGCGGGGATGACAAGCGTACATGCTGAGGTTCGAATCCAGATACGGAGAAAGGGGACAAACCCTTCTCACCGCTAGGCTAGAACCTCACTTGCATAGCACTGGAAAGTGGTAAAAAAAATGCTCTAGAATGAAAAAAAGGGAAAGTTTAATGTACAGAACCCCACTCTATGCATCGGCAAAAACAAATCACTATTCCCTCATTTTAGTGCTCTCAGGAGACCTAGATGAATACTGGTTTTGTTGAGAATCGCTTGGAACAAACACATGAAGTTGGTCACCCCTCTGTGACCTGCCTTGCTGATAGTGACTTGAGGTAGATCCTCTATCCTGGCTCGGAGCCAGTTCAGTACCAGTTCTTGTCCCTCTGCTTAGCAGCTCGTTGACAAGAGGGCCTCCAAAAAATATAGATTGATCTTTGTACAAAAGCTCTGTTCCTCGAACCTGAGACGAAGAACCAGCACCTCTTGAAGAAGAGACAAAGCGTCCAGCTTCTGGATACCAAATAACTGCTGTTCTCGTATTCTCAGCTACTCCTAAGTTTCTTCTCATAGGAATTTGGGCCGCATTCTCTCGAAGAGGATTTCCATTTAGTTCAATTTGTCTTTCTGTCCAAGGAGGTTGATCTGTTGATGTCTGATAAATGGGGTTGAAGTGGTCTCTGTTTGAAGTTTGCCGTTGTAGTGGCGATGTGGCAGGGTTGGAGACATTAGCACTGCTGAAGTTGCCACGACTCTGACGGCATGACTCAATGTCATCCCTGCTAGCATTGCTAGCATTACTAGCATTGCTGGCTGGATATGAGTTAGTCCTGGAAGGAGATGGCCCTGTCCCCACTGCTCTATCGTTTCTATTTTGAAATCCTTGATCAGAACTGATCGGACTGCTCCTTCCACTAACATTGCTACTGGATAACTTATCAGCATCATAAAGGTTATATCGAGAACCTATGGGTCGTAGAACAGATGATGATGCTCTAGCCTTTGCCGCTGCTTTAAAAGCCTCACTGGAATCCAATTTCGCAAGTTTCCATGCACTGATTCGAACTGGACGCTGTGGTAACTTTTTGGCGCTGTCAGCTTCCTGAACTGTATCTGGATCAACTGTAGATGGCAGGCGTCCTGGCTCCGAATGTGGAATAATTTCATCCTGCTTGTTAAAGACCCAAAACTAATCAAATTCCAACCCATGTTGTTAAAGAGTCAAGGAAAGAGAATCCAAAATAGCAAAGGATGTAATTACTACATGCAATGCACATAGCAAATTATAGCCAAAAGTAAACAAATTCTACCTTCATTATGTCTAAGTTCCTTGTTGATGGGACAATAAGCAAGGAATAATAATTGCAGTTGAAATTTACCTTTTCAGGGACAATTTTCTTAGTCATAGTTTCATGTGGTACTTATGAGAACCAGGAACCATTAAACTATTATTTCTAACATAGGCCACACGAACTTTTCTTGATAACTTGATTCGGACAGATGTGGTACCTGATGGTCCATGAAGATTCTTGGAGGGGTACACCAAGAACCTTTATATTGCAAACTCATTCCTATAGAACTTCTTCCGCTCACTGTAGTAACAGCAGAACTGGTTGGCGAAGTTGGCAAGCTTTGCTGCTCTCCTCCATCAACAGATGGTCCAGGTGGTTCACTCTGAATTCTCATGGCAACTACATACTCGTATGTTGTGATACCCTGCAGCAATTCTACTCGTATGTTGTGATACCCTGCAGCAATAAAGTATTTCACTAATTGCATTTTACATAGAGGCAAACATGGAAGAGAGGAGGCAAGGCTGTTATGAACACACCTTTCGAATCAGAATCAAATGGAAAAAAAATAGCTCCCCCAGAGGCACAGTGGCAAGCAAAGATACGAATGTGCACAGGGCCTGTATCCATTATCAAGTTAACATCATAGAATATAAAAGAAAAGCATCCACAACGAGAAACTTTATCAGGTGAAAGCCATAGCATCCTCCATTTCAACCCCTAAGAAATTCCAAATCATACATATATTTACAGAACACAAGCAAAACAATGGAAAATACATAACTCAATTTTCCCAAAAAAAAAAAGTGGCAATTAAATTTGTTTTATAAAATCTTATATCTATCAACAAAGAAATTGGGAAACATACCACAACCATCGCAAAGGGAGGGCGCGAGAATCCAATGCCAAGTTTCTCCATTATTTGATGATCCATACCCTTTCTATCCACAAAGCATCGAACAAGGACAGCAACACCAACTCCGAATTCAACAATAAGCTGATAGCAATGCACAAAGGTAGATGAATATGAGAAATGTATTTTGTTTGAATCTGGGGAACATATCTAATACAAGTAAATTGCGGTGCAAGAAAAATAACGAAACAAAGAATCACAAATAATATCTGAAATTTTACCCAGACAAGGCTTGTTGGCATAAGGGAAAAATGTTAGGATGCTAGCATACAAAAAAATGTGATATAATTTTTCTTCCCTACACAATTGTTCAACCACTGCAGCATGGAACAGATATTTCATCAGCCGGTACTGCAAAAGAAAAAAGGATATGAAAGGACAAGGATGAGCATCCAAAACTCACCTGGCAGTGATGATCAAATCCATCAACGCATTTGTCACAACTTCTGCAATGTTTGCTGAATTTGCGTACCTAGAAATAAAAAATCAGCACCATGATACTGGAAGCTTTACTGGAAAAAAAATAAATTGTGGAGGGCAAAGGAATACACACACTCCCACAAAATGTTACCCTTCCCTGGCGTTAACCTAATAATTCTTCAACTATGAGCAACTAACTCAACCAGCTATTGTGACTTGACTGTTTGACATATTTCCTTCTTCTTTTCCCCTGTATTTTCCCTCTTCCTTCTAATTTTTATTTGTGCATAGTTTGTGGGCAAACCTGTTTTCTGAAGGCTGGGAATTTCTAAATAAAAGGGATCACTATCTCAGGCAATCAAAATAAAACCTCATGGAATAACCATGTACCTCAGTATTGCAAAGTGTACAGAACAAAGCTTCCTCTCCAGATTCTTGCTGTGGAATATCTTCATCTTTTCGGCAATCTTGTTTCACAAGAAAACAGCAAAAGAAACCTCCAAGTCTTGAACACCAACTTGAACCGTATTTATTGGATTTTCCTCCATTTTTTAACCTTGTCTTGCTAGGTTCTTCAGCAGAATTTCCTTATGACCATGAAGATTTTATGATTTTGTTTTAAAAAATAAAAACGTTAACAAAAATGCTTATAACTCCACAATGTACAATTTGTTCCTTTCAATAGAAAGGCCGAGCAATCGCTCACCTGCATCTGTCATTGACCAAGACAAATTCAGAGAAGCCAAAAAGACTGAAGGAACTTTCAGGTTAGACTTTAGACACAATAGCATGATAATAAGCATTCCTGGATAAATTTCAGAATGCTAAATCAAGTTTCCATTCTCATGGTCCAAGAGGCACATGCTACTGCTTCAATGTTTCGTTAACCTTGTTATACATTACCAATCAAATGGTGTACTCCGATCTAAATTTGCAATTCATAGATTTTCTAGTGAGACAACTAAATGGTAAGTAGACAAACCATGCAGATACGTGTCATTTTCTGATTTATGGCCTGCTGCCTCATCAGCTTCTAGCAGAATTCCAGGATCAGCCGGATCAATTGCAGTGCAACGTACATAAAGAATAAATACAGAGAGCGCCTGAGAATTAACCAGAAAAGAGGGCAAAAGCAATAAGGTGACAGAAGCCCAAAACAAAAATTCAAATCAATTATCAAAGAAAACAGGATAGGGAGTAATCATGCTCACCGAGACAGAATAAACGCCAATAGCCACATATTCATAGATGTCCTTCCCAAGGAAGGGAGCAAAAAAGGAATAGAATGCAACAGAAAGCAGGAAGAAAACTGTTACAGCCACAATCTGTGCACCATGAAAAGTTCAACATCAGTACATTAATCTTTGAAGAAAACAGCAATGCATGACTCCATCCAATTTATTCACAAATCTCCCCAGGATACAGAACCAAAGATCTTAAAACTCATATAACCGAACACAAGCATGAATACCCTGTCCATACCATCAACAGTTTGCAAAATACTACTAATCACCATGTACATTCAACTCATAAGAACTTCAACTAGCGACATTTGACTTTGTTTTGTTATCACAACAACTCAAGTAGGTCCCTCCTCGACTAGATTCACTTTGCTTTTCTTATAAAATGGGCAACATGGATCATAAGTGGAAACAGATTACGCAAATTACGTTATACCAAGGTCACATCACGCGATGTCAACTAAATTAAGCCCAATAACAACGACGATCTGTCTCAAAATCAAAATTTTAAATGCCAATTTATCTCATAAACCAAGCCATCATTAACGAAACGTTACACTCAAACTTGGACACCACCCCAAAGTAGAAATAGATACAAATCTTTCTTAGGTTTCTGTCATGTCAAAGCAAAATCATTCAACCACAGTTATTTAATGGGGAAAAGCAAAAAATAAAATAAAATCCATCAGTCCATAATTAGAAACAGATATAAATTGACTTAACTAACTTAAAAACCAAAATCCCTACAACTATAACTTAAAAAAAAAACCAAAAAAGCTGAAAAAATGTATAAGGAAAGAAGGAAAGAAGTATACTTGAAAAGTATGAACAGGGAATTGCCATCCATGACGCCTGGCCATTATTTCAAAAACCCAATTCACATTTGCCGGTCAAAACCGCCTACAATCTAAGCCCACCATTTTCAATAGCTGTGACTAAACACATTATGTAAATCTATATGTAAAAAAATCAGAGAATCATTTTCAAAACTGTTGCATTTCTTTTATGTTCTACTGTGGTTTAGTGAAGTAAAAATGGGTTTCAAAATGGTGAATAAAAATTAGAGCTTTATTAGGTTTTGTGGAGACAGAAACACTTGAAGGAGGAGGCGGAGGAGGATTTCTTTCAAAGTAAAGGACTGAATTCGACTACACTTTGAGTATGAAAATGTGTTTTTATTTATTTTTATTTTCTAACACCGTTTTTTGCAACGATTCTTTTTTTAACAAATACTGCAACTGTATTTTGTTTTTTGCAGTTTGGATAATTGAGAATCCATAATTTGCAAGAACATGCTCTTATTTATCTGTTTACCAAACTTCCATTAATATTCTTCTTCTTCCTTTTTTCTTTTGAAAATGTGTTTTTATTTATTTTTATTTTCCAACACCGTTTTTGCAACGATTCTTTTTTTAATAAATACTGCAACTATATTTTGTTTTTTGCAGCTTGGATCATTGAGAATCCATAATTTGCAAGAACATGCTCTTATTTATCTGTTTACCAAACTTCCATTAATATTCTTCTTCTTCCTTTTTTCTTTTGCCAAATCTACAGAGTTTTTCCCTGCTTGCCTTCCCTAATAAATATATTAGTCTTGATGTTTATCATTCTTCATGACAATAACACCAACTAGAACTTAATTCATTATGTATTTTTTTTTCTTTTTTATTTGATAATGAGATTTTGATGAAGCTTGAACTTAGAGTAACTTCCACTATCTTTTGCATAAATAATCTTCCTATTAAAATAAGAACCAAGTTAGTAAAAAACAAAATGTGTATATTAGACAATTCATATAATTAAAATAATCAACAACTAGGAGGTGTGCACAACGTTAGATTTTTCTTCATATCGTCACAGTTTTATTTTTCAATCCCCAAATAATGCTAGAATTATGAATCAACCCCAAACCTATAGAAATGGAGAGCATCTTGTAATTATGTAAGATGATAGTGTGTCAGATGAGAGTGTATAAATAAATTAAATTAGCATTTTGACCTGAGTATATGTTTAGCCTAGGTATACCATAGAGATTTATTTTTTTAAAAATAATTTTTATTTGTACATATATTAAAATAATATTATTTTTAAAAAATATTTTTGATATCATATATCCAAATTAATTTAAAATATTAAAAAAAGTTAATTTAAAAATCAGAACTAAGATTTCAATTTTCAAATGTTAATTTAACCCCCTTGAAAATATAGCAGTGGTATTTCATTCTTCATCGATCTTAATTCTCGAAAGCTCCCATGCATGCTTCCCAAAAATTAATAAAGCTTTCCTTTCTTGTTCTCTATGTTTTTAGAAGAAGATAGAGAGGAAAATAATTACAAAATCCGATCTGATTTAATTAGTAATTCGGACACTCATTGACTTGAGTATTAATTTGATGAGTTAAATTAAATAAAGCGATGCGGTTTTTGTTTTGTGATCCCTTTGATAATTAATTGAATCAATACCTCTCTTTTTCGCGGTTTTTGTTTTGTGATCCCTTTGATATTTAATTCAATCAATACCTTGTTTTTTTCCCCATCAAATTGGCAAGTCACGTTAAGCTATTTTTATTTATTTATGATCTTCTATTCATCTTGATCATCGATATATTTTTTTGGTGCAATTTTTCACACCTATAATTAATTTTTCTGGAGTGAATATATATATATATATATATATATATATATTCAGACTAGCTAGATAGATAACAATAATAATAAAGGGCCAAGCATTACGAGGTTCATAAAGGGAAAAGGGCCAAGCATGCATCAAGCCTTTACAAAGAAATGGCAGCTTCACGAGTTGGCTCTTGATGGTCTTGTTTTCTTGACTCGTGCTTATCATGAGTGGAGCCATCGTGCTCCGAGAGTTCAGTATCCGATGGGTAAGACAATGCCGAACTAATGACACTTTCAACATCCGGTTGACTTGGCCTGTACTTGTGAAGCAAATGCACAGGTGATGCACCTTGGCTTGGTGTCATTTCAGAGCTCATGCACCCTAGACTAGAACCACCTGCAGCTTCATCACCTCCTGTTCTTCTTGATCTATTTCTTAGCTGTGCTGCCATTTTCCATTTTCTAAGTGCTTTTTCTGTTTGTTCCTCAAATATTCCTTTCTTCATGTGAGAACCCATCTGTTAAAAAATGGATGGTAAGCATTCGAATTAGCCAAGAAGCGAGGGTTCTTAATTTTAATCGGAAAACTTGAAGATTTACTCACTTGTGTTACCAATGAATAGAGAGGGAAGGTTATATAGCTACACACGAACTGAAGGATCAATCCGAGGAAAACCCTTGTCAAAATCACTGCCAAGTCTTCATGGAAACAAGATTTGATCCCGAATTCATACTGCCATCACATGTTACACCAACAACATTGACTCCTTAGAAGGCCGGCTTCTCACATGAAATTAAGGTGAATTTTTAGGAAATTAAGAACCCAACAAGATTACTAGTAGCTAGTCCTTACCCATGTCCACAAGAAAAATGCCATTTCAAATGCGTTCTGTACAAATGGATCAGAAGCATTAGTTTGGTAAATAATCCGTACATCTTGATTAATTAGTCTAGTAAATCTATATTTTTAATTATTAAAACTAATATGGGAGTCGACTCGTGTAAAACTCAGGTCGCATATTGAACCGATTAACTTGGATCATTAAAAAAGTTATTTTAAAAGGTTAATTAATTGGTTTTTTATCAGGTATATGGATCAACCGAATCTACGGTCTGATACGCAGGACAAGCCAGGTTTAATATAGTGATTATATTGTTTCTGATGAAACTTCAGCAATTTTCAAGTTTAGAACCTGATGAGGAATGAGGGTATAAATATATATCTATATACCTGGAAAAGAGTGTAATGTATTAAGAGGAGAATCCAATGGGGTCGATTAAACCAGAAGTATTTGTTATTAGGCTCAACCACTGGACCTCCTCTAACGACATGACTTCTGTCTTGGGCTTCTTGAGCCATTTCCATGATAACAAGTTCAAGTTTAGCGCCCACAGAGAGAAGTATCTGCACATTGGGGACATGTCAAGAAGACAAATACAAGGTTTATGTTTTCCTAGCTGGTATAGGATTTATTGAACAATATCAATGTGTTTGTCTTACAACAAGAGGCACAACTGCCAACCAGGTGAATGTGTACCATTCTGCACCATCAATGAGTCAAGTTATGTTCAATCATTATCATCACAATCACAAAGATATCAATTGAGAGAAAAAAGGAGGTTTACTGTAGACATTTAGCAGCAAAAAGAGTATGGCAAAAATCCAGAGTGGCAAGCTGTAAAATCATATCAAATTGATTGTCAGTATTGAGAGTTGAGACCAAAACTTATTCGCACCAAAAAGTTGTAACCCTATATTTGGAATTCTGTTGTAGGGAATTTTGTTAAATATAAAAATATTATACGAAAATATTTTTTTAATTTTTTCCTTCAGGCAAGCAACATGTCAAAATCATTTAAAAGAATTAGTTAAAATAACATTATTTTTTTAAAAAAATCAAACTTATTTTAATCGGAATACTTATATATTGATCCACTGAATAATGGACATCAATAACTTTCAATCTTGCATTGTTTAAATTAAGAATGGAATCCCCCGGTTATCGAATTTACTTTTCAATACAGAAATTTAGACCTGTTTAAAAATATAGTTACGTTATTTTTTAGTATTTTTTTATTTAAAAATATATCAAAATAATATTTTTATTTTTAAAAATTATTTTTAATATCAGTTCATCAAAATGATCTAAAAATATAAAAGAAATAAATTTATAGCAAAAAAATAAATGAAAAAATTATTAAAAAAAAATATTTTTAAAATGTAAAAATAAACATGGCACAACTCAACTACTTGAAGGAGAAATCCACTAAGGAAGATACGTGCCTTACGCCCACAACCACCTTAAACTCATCTTCCATGCATCTTTTGATGTACTTGTGGAAATCAAATTTGCTATTTGGAGCAAAATGTGCCTGCAATACCATTTATTAGTCTACTGGTGCAAAGGTGGGCTAGAAACACCAGCCATCAAAACCCTAATCAAGACGAAGTTGACGGCTCACGTTTATAAACCCATGTCTAATAGCCATGTAATCCACCTTTGTCACTGAACCAGTGAATAGCCTAAATAATGCAACCTGCCATATAAATAACATCGTGATGACTATGGACCACCCCCATTAAAGCGTAAATTCAAGGTCTAGATATTTTAGTTCAATGGACAAATTAGAGTAAACTATTCTTTAGTCCTTAAGTCTAAACACGGTTATAACTTGGTCCTCCATGTCTTAAAACCTATGATTCAATCCCTTGACTGAAGTTCATCCAACACCTTTTAAAAAGTCGATCGGTATCTCACTAAAATCTAATTATTATGTATGTTTCTCTTAAATCATCAATTGATACATTTTGGATTAAGGAAAAACAGAAGATGTTTTGTGAGAAGATAATTGCTATCAAAAGTACTGAAGAGACTAAATTATAAGTTTTCAAACATGAAGGGCTAAGCTATAATCTCAATAAAAAAAGGGACTAAAGAATAATTTACTAACGGCACACATAATTCAACTTGGACCACTTGGGAAATTATTATTTTTTTTAAAAAAAAAGAGTAAAAGGGACTAAAGAATAATTTATCAAGGAAAGGAATGTGATAAGCTTACAACCCATTTGATCCCTGGTGCTGTGGCGATGCCAGAGTGACGCTTTACAAAGGAGGTCTGATGAACTAATCTAAATCTTGCTGAGTCTGAAAATTATTCAACAAAGCTAGTGAAATCTAAAATGAGTTGGCAGCAAAATCTATAAAATATTCACAATTGGTCGCGGATAGTGTTATTAAATCTTACCCGACATTGTGATTGATTCTTTTAAAAAGAAATAGATGAGAATTAATCATGCAATTAAAATATATAGTTTGATATTTTTAAAAGTTTAACTTTTCAAAAAAAATTAAAATAATATTATTTTAGTTAACCCAAATTAATTGAACTTATCTATCACACTTGTATATAATTTAGGTCTTAAATCGAGTTATATTTCAGATTAAATTTAATAAGTTTGATTAATGTTGTGACAAAACGGGCAATTAAATATTATTTAATAGTAATCGGCTAACTATCATGCTAGATATAAAATATTTTAAAACTCGTGTATTTAAAAATATGGATTAATTAAATAATATATCTAATATATTGGTATAAAAATTAATTTGAAAATAAATCAATATATTTTTAAATATAAAATTCTGGATATTCATGATGAACACAACACAGCTTCTTTTAACATATAACTTATCGATAATGCATGTTTTAAAAATAACTTATGTGTATTTTTCTCAATGCCTAACAAAATTGAAACTATTTACCAAAAGAAAATAAGAATTACCGTTTGAAACTTGGTACTCTAGGGACGAAGTCTCTAATTCCCAAGCCTTCCATTTCTTCATCTGATGAACAAACCCAGTAAACGGATCATCAGGCTCGTCTAGCATGAATTCTAGATGCATGGCTTGCTATAGGGTTTTAAGCTCAATTAAGCTGTATAGCGTTTACAAAAAAAAAAAAAAAAACTTGCATGGGGAGCTTGTTATGGAATTGGAACTTACTTTTGCTTGCCCTAGCGCCATAGTAATGACACTGTACAGAACATGAAAAATGGCAAGAACAAATAGAAATATGTGCAATTGGTGCACTCCTGTTTGCGAAATCAAAGACACTTTACCCTATAAACACATCAAGAGAAAAAGGATTTATCAGATTCCCAACTCTACCATGTTGATTAATCCTTATCAATTGAAAGAAGTTGGTTTAATTTGTTGATTACCTTGGAGCAATAGTCGCCACCATCACCACCAGCTGCTGCCAAAACTCGGTGTATTGCTACATTTCCGGAAAATGAAAGTAGCTTCCTCTTATTATCTCCCCCGTCACCACCTTCACCACCACTTTTATCTTCATACTTGTCCAGGCCGTAGGCATTTTTGCAGGGAAGCATAATTTTTTCATATTTTTCAGGGATGCATATCTTCAAGATAGCCCTTGTACCCACAGTAAGCAGCAAGGATATGAAGCCTAGCAGCATTAGCTCTGCGATGAAAATAATAGATTCATCAAATCTAACTAAAGAAGCACTTGTTTAATAATAATGGGATGCATCTAAACACTTGTCACCAAAAATTTCTTCAAAAATGTTGTTCCTCTGCTGTACGTAGTGATTAAAAAGACTTACCAGCTTTAATCTTCTCCAAAGCTTCACTCATGGCCTTCTTTTGACGTTTTTGGAACCACTGCAATGTGCATCATTACACAAGCTAATTTAGAGTTATGCATGGATTCTTAAGTCAAATCAAGAATAACCCACCTTTCCTAACGAATGAATGGAATGATCTATTAGAACAGATATGAACACAAACACTGCACAAACTGCCGCCACAGCCCATGTAGGTGTGTTCTGCAGGGTCTTGTCTCCGTAAGATCCAGCTGCCATGGTGCTATAAATGTTTTACTCTTGATTCAGACACTTGCTAACAAGTGAGAATAGGGAAGCTTGCAATAATTCTGAGGCAAATTTTATGGAACCTGAAGACCAATGAGGTAGATATTGGAAGGCAATGGCTGTGAATTTATCTTAAAATTTCCCAACAATAACGTGTAGTTAATTTGTGTAATAAAACTTGTCATATAGTACCCCCTCTGTTTTTATTGCATGAAGCTGCAGAAAATATTAGCTGGTCATTTAGAGTTCCGTCAATCCTTGATATGAGCCGGGTAAGTCAGAGAGTAAGGTTGAAAACCTTTCTCGTAGGTGTATTTACAAGGCAAATATCATTAAATATTTGCTTAATAAAGAAAGTATTGCATAAAATAAACTAGAAAATAATATTATAATTGGGTTATAATATATAGTGATCATCAAACCAACCCACTAATTAAAACAAATATCCATGCCTTTTTTGTGATTTTAATCGTTTTCAGCATATGGATTATCGAGTCGGTGCCTTCTTGCTCTGTGCTTGTGTGTTTCTCAACATAGGATTTATGTTGTGTGTGTGTGTGTGTGTGTGTGTGGGAGGATGAAACGTGGAGGAAAAAGGGATAAGACAAGGACAACCTCGTACATGCCTCCAACTTAATTATACACTAGTTAACAATTAGGCCAGTTGAGGATTTTTTTTGCTCAATTGGTACTCAATGTATCAGATATTATCAATTAGTTCCCAGTCCAAGTCTTTTTCTTAAAATCACAAATTAACTTATAAAATCATATAATATAATTTTAAGAGTTAACATGTATTTATTATAAAAAAATATTTTAAAAACTTGAATACTAATAAAATCAAATGGAAATGGAGTAAAATCAATTAAAATCATGATTTTACTTTTTTAAAAAAATTTCATGTGAAACATTTCTGCCTTGTTTTTTTAAAACAAAATGTTGTTAATTACCTTTGTTTTGAAGCATGTAGATAGTTTTTGGTATTATAGTAGTAGTTAATTTTTAAAATACTTTTTGTTTAGAAATATATTATAATAATATTAAAAAAATATTTTTAACATTAAGAAATTAAAATAATATAAAAAAATTTAAAAATTAATTTAAAGAATTATTGGCACCTAAATTTGTACGAGTTGAGGACCTAATTTATCAGATTGAGAGTATCTTATTGGGTTAATTACATATTCAGAAACTATGATTGTATGATCCCACACATAAATGTTGTCTACAGTGTCCTACAATTTGTTACCCGTTGTATATTATTAACAATTACCTTTTTATTTAATAATAACTATTGTTTTTCGTTTTAAATCACTTAGTGTTTTTAGTTTTCTTGAATACTAATTTTAAAGTGTGAATTTTATTTATAAATTTTTTAAAATTATTTATAATAATTACTTGAAAATTTAAAATTATCTCAACTTTTTTATCATTTTTACATTGACTTCACTAGTTGATATGTATGGGAAGTGTGGTAGAATAGATATAAATTAATGACAAAATCTAGAGATTCACTCATTAAAAAGCATAATTTAATGATTTAAATAGATAAAAAAACTAGAATATTTAAAGAATTTTGAGTTAAATATTGTTAATAATATTGATGTTGGTACTAATAATAGCACTAATATTTATAATATTGATATTGATACTAGTAATGACATTAATAATTATTTAGATAATAATAATTTTGATAAATATACAGGAAATAATAAAACATATAAATGTAATAAAATTAGTTTTAATTTACATGATATGCCAACAAAGTTTACTTGAGCTAAATGACACTTGAATAATGGTTTAAAGTCTCTGCTTAACTAAAAAAAACTTAAAAATAAATTAGATATATATTGTCAATTATGTTTTATAAAATAAAAATTATATCCACAAAACAAAAAGGCTTTAAGTATAAAATGAAATTGCTAAAGGCTTTATTTATTATATGCACACACACACAAATAATAATAAAATATTTTTAAAATATTTTAAAATACTTCATTATAGTTTTACTTCATTATTTATCTTAAACTGACTTTATACACTAATCAGTTATTTATTTTAAATTTATTAATTATTAGTAAAAAAAAGTTATATAACATTGAGGATCTGCATAATAGTAATATTAGGATATCCTGTAATGTTAGTATAGGAGTTGATGATTTTATCTATTGATAATTATTGTTATTATTACTTAATTATATGTGATACTACATGAATTAATTAATTAATTAATTAACTAACTAATTTTGACAAGCTAATTTACTACCAAAAAAAAATACTTATCTCCGGATCCCAAGCCAGACGCCACGTCATCGCGGAACTTAAAACGATACTAAGCTTAAGAAAAAACGGCATTTCAATTTTCCAAATACCATGAACAATCCAACGGTGTGGTAAGCGCAAGGCCATCACCACCACCATCATCATATTGGCTGGTGTTAAAACGTAGCTCCTCTAGCTACAAATCACGGGAGTCGTCGTGATAAACGAAGAAGCAGCTTAGATATCATCGAGCGGAGTCAAAATCAAACCATCACCTGCTCCTGCACTTCAATTTCTTCGTCATCATCTTCTTCTTTTGGAGTCAAGAGAAACATCAACAACAATGGCTGCTGCTACTGCTGTTCTTTGGAATCCTTTAATTCTAACCAGAAATCCTCAAGGACTCCACCTATCTCCAGGTTTGTAGTCTTCATTTTTCGCTTACTTCTATTCAATTTTCTGTGTAATTAGGTTTGTTCGAGGTAGCTAGATATTCCCATGGTTTCCTTTGTTTGGCACACAGAATTTGTAAATGAAAATATTGATTATATTATTTATTTATTTCTGTTAGCGTTGTCTTCTTCTTCTTCTTCAATAAAGCCGTTGGACAAACGCGCCTTGAGTGGTGGTCCGGGAAAACTGCGAATAACTAACTCCATAACCAGAAGCTCACTCACAGTCCAAGCTGCTGCTAACGCTGCTTATAGGTACCGTACAATTGCTTTGATGAAAATAGAAGAATTACTGTAAATTTAGCTGAGAATTGCTTGTTTGCCTGTGTTTTCACAGTGATGGAGGAAGAAGGCCAAGCAATGCAAGCATTTTTGTTGGTGGCTTTGTTTTGGGAGGACTTATAGTTGGTGCTCTTGGATGTGTATATGCTCCTCAGGTCTTGTTAATTTTTTCCTTATTTTTCTTTTCTCTTTCAACTAAGCGGTGTGTGCTTCTTATCGCATAGTTGAAGAGAATTTTACAAGTCATTTTGCTAGTAAATCTTGTTTCTTATGCTTCTGTATAGATCAGCAAGGCATTAACTGGCACTGACCGGAAGGATCTTATGAGGAAGCTGCCCAAATTCATCTATGATGAAGAAAAAGCTCTGGAGGTGTGCTTTACTTCTTGATTCTCTCTGTTCGTAATCAATTTTTGGCATTTAACACTTTTAGATTCAACCTTGCCTTGTGATTTTTCGATTCTTTTATGTCGCTTTTTGCTATCCCCGTTTCTTTATTCATTAATGATCTCTGTGATCCGGATCACTTCCTACTTACCTTTCAAGTCTTTGCTACTCTATGAAAGTATTTGTTGATCATTGTCCGGGAAAATTTACTTTTCAGCTGATTGCTGCCATGTCATAGCATTTGTTGATCATTGTCCCAAAATAGTTAAGAAGATTAGATTCCATAGGAGTTCGATTTTTTTTGCTTTTGTCTCTGGTTTGACATACAATGCGTAATTGATTCCTTGGAACCATCACGCTGAGTGCGCTGCGTGCCTGAGATTTTATGATCAGCATAATGACAGACAGTTTTTGTATTTTCTTGATTTCCAGAAAACACGGAAAATATTATCTGAGAAGATTGAACAACTCAACTCAGCCATTGATGATGTTTCCTCTCAACTCCGATCAGAAGATGCCCCAAATGCAGCAAGTGTGCATTCTGATGACATTGAAGCCGCCATATGAGCTACCTCTGTCTCCGCGGCAGTCTACCTGGTCTCCACTACCAGTAATTTCCATACTGATAATTAATAGCAGTTGAACTGATCTTTCTTTGTTCTCCTCTTTTTTATGAACAGTTCCACTGTGATGGCGCCTGGTGTGGGTACATGTAATTTTGCATGATCGGTTCAGTTAGATCGCACTGATCAAGTATTGTACTCGAGTTATATACAGTAAACAGTAACATTCCAGCTATTTTGATTTCCTTATATGAGGAGCTGTTTTTTTTCACTATAGTTGTGCTGCGGGTTCACACTGGATTCTATAGCCCAATCCTTGAGCCAAATTCCTCATGTCCTGGGATTTTATTTTTTTCAAAAATGCTTGATAGTTAACATGTTCTTCGGGGAGGTTATATCCAGCACTTAGAAAAATCTGGGCACTCTTTGTATGATATGAAACCTGCAGGATTTGATTTCAGACTGTGAGGCAGTCATGTTGCTAAATTTGTGGAGTGATCAAGCTACCAACATATGGATTGCTTGACAGCATATGAAGCAGGGGAAAATAATCTGCACTCTGCGGTGCCTTCTTCAGTCCTCTCCCCCTGTCAAGGACTGGCGTTGCCATTTTTGCTAGGCAGGTCTCCCATAATACTAAATGATTTGAGCTGTTTACTCTCCGAAGACCGGGTCTCTATGCTACTAATGACTGCTACATCAAGTCACAAATGATTTGTTTCCTTTTTTCTGAAGATATTGCATAAACTATTCCTGCCTCAGAAAACTCCTAAATAGGAATCCCTATTTGAGACGTCCATGCAGGTGTTCTTCCTTTCTGACCTGAATCCACATAGATATTTTATATTTTCCAGTGTTTTCCACCGTGCAGAGTGACTTTCCCTGTTAGCCAGAAAAATTCCCAGGAAAGATCCACTGGATGGAAGCCTGAATGTGGGCCATTTCTACTCATCATGTGGCCCACGAGGTACACACCATTTCTCACTCAGCAAATTAGTGGCTATCAAGCAGTTGTATTAAACCCAGTCTGGGTCGATTCAGGATTTATTTGACTCGAAACCAGTTTTGAAACCAGATTATATGACGTGTTTAATATTTTTAAACCTTGATGAATCGGTCTTTAATTATTATTTTTTAAAACCAAGTCATTTTAACTTTTTATTTTAAATATCGAAAGGATATAGTTTTAACTAACTTATAACCCAAGTTTTGGACTGAATGAATCACATGACGGGTTTAATGCCTTTGCAATTAAAGGGTCTGATTTTACAACTGTGAAGAGAGCAGCCAAGAAAATACAAAAGGGTGCACAATCTGTGGTCGAGACTCTCACATTACAAGCTCAATTATCATCTTATCCCATACATCCTCATGCACCATTCTCACCACTCGTTCTTTCAACTAAGTTGAAGCCATAATTTCACAAAAAAAAAAAAAGGAAAAATATCAAGGAATTGTAAAATGAGAATAACTGATAAAACGAGTTGAACTATATAGAGCCAAGAAGTGGCTCTCTTTAGCTTTAGTTGCAGCCATGGCTACCCACGCAGCTCTTGCCTCTTCAAGAATCCCTGCCACCACAAGACTTCCCTCCAAGATCAACCGCTCTTTCCCTACTCAAAGCTCCTCAAAGGTTTCTCTCTCTCTCTCTCTCTCTCTCTCTCTCTCTCTCTCTCTCTCTCTCTCTCTCTCTCTCTCTCTCTCTCTCTCTCTCTCTATCTCTCTCTCTCTATCTATCTATCTATCTATCTATCTATATATGCTTTACATGCACAGTGCACCCTAGCAAGTGCTCTATGTTGCTTTCTTCTATGTGATATTTTGAATATATTTGGATATGCAGAGGCTAGAAGTGGCTGAGTTTTCTGGGCTTCGAGCCAGTTCATGTGTAACCTATGCCAAGAACGCTAGTGAGGGATCCTTCTTTGATGTGGTGGCTTCCCAACTTGCTCCCAAGGTTTGCTAAACTATGCCTGCTAGCTTTCTTAACATTCCTTTCAATGATCATTAGAACATGCCTCGTACTTATATTTTGCTTTAACAATGGGTAGTACCACCTGAAAATTCTTCATTGCAGTTGTATAATTGTGCATGATTATATCTTCTTGATAGTGTGATAGCTTCGGGAGGGAAATTTGAACTTGAAATCTCTCCTGTAAAGGTGACATGCTGATAATATGAGGCTACAGCTTGACTAGTTTGATTGCTTTATGTATCTCCAGCGTATCATATACTATATTAATTTTGTACTGGATGTTTTCTCTAAAATTAGGCTGCAGTGTCAACTCCTGTTAGGGCAGAAACTGTGGCCAAATTAAAGGTGGCTATCAACGGATTTGGACGCATTGGCAGGAACTTCCTGCGATGCTGGCATGGTCGCAAAGACTCTCCCCTTGATGTAATTGTTGTCAATGACAGCGGTGGTGTCAAGAACGTAAGCAAACTAGTGTATATATCTTAATTGTCTAAATTTTGGAGAATTAACTTCCATTAATTAATTGAGAAATCAACTATGAATCTTGCGCAACAAACAGGCTTCCCACTTGTTGAAATATGATTCAATGCTTGGAACTTTCAAAGCAGACGTGAAAATTGTGGACAACGAGACCATCAGTGTTGATGGCAAGCCCATTAAGGTTGTTTCCAACAGAGACCCTCTTAAGCTTCCATGGGCTGAGCTCGGAATAGACATTGTTATTGAGGTAAGCTGTGCTCTCAATTCTCTCCCTTCTGAAGTGGACTTGTCAGTTTTGTGGCAAATCTTTATAAGATAATCATATTGTTGAACTGAATTATGCAGGGAACCGGAGTTTTTGTGGATGGCCCTGGTGCTGGGAAACATATTCAAGCTGGTGCCAAGAAAGTTATCATCACTGCTCCAGCCAAAGGTGCCGATATCCCAACCTATGTTGTTGGTGTTAACGAAAAGGACTACGACCATGAGGTTGCCAACATTATAAGGTTGGTATTTTAGATAATTCTGCGTACAAAAAAGCAAGTACCCCTATTATTCTTGATTATTCATTTGACTGCATATGATAAATTGTAAGTTAATAAAATTCTACTGTTTGCAGCAATGCTTCTTGCACCACAAATTGTCTGGCTCCCTTTGTGAAAGTCATGGATGAGGAATTCGGTATGAATTCATTCATAATCAGTGTTAAAAATCTAGATGCATATGAGGGAAACTTGAGTAATTGTGTGATTATTTTGGCAGGCATTGTCAAGGGAACAATGACAACAACTCACTCCTACACTGGAGATCAGGTAACCGTTAAGAATTCAGTGCTCTGCTGATATAGTGTCATAACCTACTTAGTTTGACATTGAAACTAATGAAAGATTAATTTTTTGTACTAACCAGAGGCTCTTGGATGCTTCACACCGTGACTTGAGGAGAGCCAGGGCTGCAGCATTGAACATAGTCCCAACAAGCACTGGTGCAGCCAAAGCTGTATCTCTTGTGCTGCCTCAGCTCAAGGGCAAGCTCAATGGCATTGCACTCCGTGTCCCAACCCCTAATGTCTCAGTTGTTGACCTTGTTGTGAATGTTGAGAAGAAGGGCATTACCGCAGAAGATGTCAATGGAGCCTTCAGAAAGGCGGCTGAGGGACCATTGAAGGGTGTATTGGATGTGTGTGATGTTCCTCTTGTGTCTGTTGACTTCCGATGCTCTGATGTTTCTTCAACCATTGACTCTTCATTGACCATGGTCATGGGAGATGATATGATCAAGGTTGTCGCCTGGTATGACAATGAATGGGGATACAGGTCAGAATCCTGAACTAACTTGACACTAACCATAATTCTCATTTGGCATCATGAAGTTAAATATTAAGCATACAATCCTATATCCAGCTTGCCTTGAACAGAATTTACATCAACACTTGGATCCTTTATAAACTAGCAAGAGTATCCTAACTATAATGATATGATTTCTGTTTTCAGCCAAAGGGTCGTTGATTTAGCACATCTTGTAGCCAGCAAGTGGCCAGGAGTGGCTGCAGCAGGAAGTGGAGACCCGTTGGAGGATTTCTGCAAGACAAACCCAGCTGATGAGGAGTGCAAAGTTTATGAAGCTTAGACGATTGCTCTTTTTTCTTTTTTGTTTCGTACCAAGGTTTGTTAGTCTTTGTACTAACCAAATGGTGATCTTGTATCGACGTCCGATTATGAGGGACACATTTGTCAAATATTAGCATGTTAATAATGCTATTCAAACTCCAAGCCTGAAGCTTCCACTTCAAAAACAATGCTTGTTGTAATGTTGCGACCATCTCTGTTAAAGAAAAACAAATTACTTGAGAGTTCCTTCTTCTTTACTGAATTTCTAATTTAGGGAAACAAAACACATGCATGGAGGATTAAGCAGCCCAAGTTACCTTGGACGATCACTATCTATCCGTCCCAGATCTTATCATCCATCATTATGCATTTACTTTGCCCTCCTTGTCAGAAGATCATTCCCTGCATCATCTGTTAGGGAGGGCAAGAGTTCTTCCTAGCCATTACCATTTTCTTTCTCTTCCATAACCCCTTCGATATCAAGGGAGAAGAGTTCTCTTTTTTCAAAAAAAAGCAGAAAGAGTGTTTGATCCAGTTTAGTGGCATGAAATTAGCAGGATTCAAGTTTACTCGTATTCTTGCCGAGCCTAAAACAACTCAAGTTCAGCTTCAGATCACACCATGTGTATTCACTAATTATTTTGTTCAACTTCCATGATGATTCTTTAAGCGCGCTTGGAATCCACAAGCTTAAAGAGTTCATGCGACATTTTTACATAGTATTTCTTTTCTAAAAAAAATTAATTGCATAGCATATCATCAATTTTCACTGTTAGAATTAAGATTTCAACTAATTTGGCTGATCAAATCAATGATTTATTAATTTAAAGTTGATTAGAGTTAAATTAATAAAAAAAGTTAAAAATTGGTTGAATGAAATTGCTCTAAAATGTAGATTAAATTTTATTTTATTTTTTGAATAATCTATTTATTGGATACATTTTTATGTTCTTTTCGTGTGTGAATATATCCCTTGATAAATTACATAGTTTTCTTTATAATGGATAAGTTCACCATAAGCTCGTAGTCCGCTCTACACCTAATCATCACTACCAGCGCCAACTATTAAATACTTGTAAATCGTCGCCGCCGCGAGTAAAAATGAAATCATCCTGTCCATCTGGCTCTCTCTCTCTCTGTATATAAAAAAAAAAATCCCCAAATTAGAGAAACCTAATAAAATCCCAATTCGCGAGCCAAAAATCGATTTCGAAATTCCCAAATGCAGTGATGAAGCGCTCTTTGATATTTCTTCTACTGATACTTCTGATCTTATCACCGCTGATCTCTCAATTTTGCCTCTCTGAACAGAGTAATCAGATCACCAAGCTATTCGATCCTCTGCTGCCGCCAACACCGTAAGTAAATCTCAGATCATATGGGTTTTATGTTATTTTTTTGAATTCTTTATTTAATCTAACTCACTTTCATGTAGTAGTCAACAAGATGTAGCAATTGTGGCTGCTTTGGATGGGACAGTGCATTTGGTGGATACTAATTTAAGGAAAACTCGATGGTCTTTTCCGACGGGATCGCCTATTTATTCTTCTTATCAAGCTAGAGTTAGCAGTGATGATGATAGGCACAATGGTTCTGAGCTTAGTAAGGACTTGTATTATATTGATTGTGGAGATGATTGGGAACTTTATGTGCATAGCCAGCGCTTTGGAAAATTGGTAATGCGAACCTAACTTTGTATTTGTTTGATGCTTTAGGCTTTAGTTTTTCGAGGATTTAGTTTGCTAATTGTTAATTATGACATGGGCTTTTTGTGGAAAGATTTGAATGTCTGTTAAGTGGTCTGCTGTATTAAAAAAAAAATGCTGAATGAGTGGTTTTGTTACTTAATTTGCTGAAACTGCTTTTTGTGCAGCGAAAACTCTCACTGAGTGCTGATGAATATATTAGAATGACGCCACATATATCTGATGATGGAGAAATTACATTGGGCTTGAAAAAGACTACTGCTTTTCTTGTTGATGCTAAGACTGGAAGGGTTGTTCGCACGTATAAGTTTGATAACTCTGCTTCGAAAGTAGGGGTTCAAGTTTTTGAAGGGAATGCTGTTATGTTGTCGAAAGATTCTGGAGAATTGGTAGAATCTGGTGATGTTGATCTGGGAGCATTTAAGCATCTGGTTTACATCACAAGGACAGATTATGTGCTGCAACACTATTCTCCAAACTCCACTGAGATATTATGGAATGTGGCATTCGCAGATATTGAGGGTGAATTCCGGTGTCAGGGGATTCAGAGTTCTTTTGATGGGGTGCCTCCGAATGCCAATGAGGACACAGATGAGACTGAGTGGCAATTGCCTTGTCAGATGAAGACAGTTGCCCTCCGAATTCGTGACCATGGCATGTTTGAATTTGATAAACTAGCAATTACTCGTCTAGAAGGTGGAGCTAACTTTCTTCCTGTTCCATATAACAAACCTCCTTTGGGACATGTTCCTAGATTTCAGCCGGCTCTTCCCACCAGTGGAGACATACCTATGCTTGCATTGCCCTCATCTGAGGGGAAAAACCCTGGGATATTGGCTCCTTTTAGTGGAAACAGTGGCACAGTGAATGCTATAACCCCGTCTTCTGAAAATATAGCAAAGTCTCATGTATGGCCTGTTAGTACAGCTGTTTTGTCAATTATGGGGTTCATCTTTTACAAATTTTTAGCATCCAGAAAACAGGGAAAGTTGAATAAACCTATTGAGGACCTTCAACCCCAATCTGGGATGCCAAAAAAGAAGAAAAATCGGAGATCAGGAAACAACAAGAGTAATCCCAATAATCTGAAAAATCAGAAATATTTGTCTCTTCAGAGTAAGGTTGGAGAAACCAATGAACTTACACCTGTTGAAAGAGATGAAAGGAAATTGTTATTGACTTTTACTGATCATGTTGATGGTCGAGTAGATGGTCGTAGAATTGGCAAGTTGTTAGTTTCCAACAAAGAAATTGCTAAGGGTAGTAATGGTACAGTTGTGCTTGAGGGAATTTATGATGGGCGTCATGTGGCTGTGAAGCGCCTGGTGCAATCTCATCATGATGTGGCTTTGAAAGAGATTCAGAACCTTATTGCCTCTGATCAACATCCAAATATTGTGAGATGGTACGGGGTGGAGTATGATCAAGATTTTGTTTATCTTGCGTTGGAACGCTGCACCTGCAGCTTAAATGACTTAATTTATGTTAATTCTGAATCTTTCCAAAATCAAGTACCATCCAAGGATATGGACTCCAACCGCTTGCCTGAGTACATGGTTCGATTGCATTCAATGCCGGAACATAACAGGAATGTTGAATTGTGGAAGGCCAACGGTTATCCTTCAGTACAGTTGTTAAAATTAATGAGGTCAGTTAATATTCCTTTTCTTTTTATTTCTAGCAGTCCTTGCATAGGCATTAAAGGTGGTGATTGGTTAGAGGATTCTAATGCCATTCGTGTCTGCCCTTCAAGAACAGTAATTAAAGAATAAAGGTTTTGCCTTAGATGGATTGTGCATATGCTTTATTCTTTGCAGACTACTTCTGTTAAGGGCTTAAAGAAAATGCATAATCTGCACTACGATAATGTTTTGCTTAGACATTCTAAATTGGGTCATAGATCAGAGTTTTGGACTCCTTGAATAACGCTCTCTTTTCTAAGAAGGGAAAAGAAACACCATTAGCACTTTATAATATATGACATCACTGTCCCTACTTTTGAATCAGCTAAAACAATAAGTAAATTACCAAAGAAAGTGGACGAAACTTGAAGAACTCTTTATTTCTGCAGGGATGTGGTTTCTGGGCTTACCCATTTGCATGAACTTGGAATCGTACATCGGGACCTGAAGCCTCAGAATGTTTTGATTATCAGCGAGAAATCTTTCTGTGCAAAGCTTTCAGATATGGGCATTAGCAAGCGCCTACTTGGGGACATGTCTTCCTTGACCCAGCATCCAACTGGTAAGCATGCTAGTTATTTGTTGATCTAACCATCTGAATAATTATCACTCATCATGGATTCACTGCTGCTTTCACCCACTATCTCCCTTTGCTTGCATGTTCTAATGAAGCCGGGAGGCAGGCAGGTTTAGCTCTAAATTGTTCCCTTAGTTCTCTGCGTTGTCATTTATTGTAGGTTATGGGAGCTCAGGCTGGCAAGCACCTGAACAACTACTTCATGGACGCCAAACACGTGCTTTAGACTTGTTTAGTTTAGGCTGTGTTCTATTTTTCTGTATCACAGGGGGTAAGCATCCTTTTGGCGATAATATTGAACGTGATGTCAATATTGTCAATGACCAGAAGGACCTATTCTTAGTAGAGAATATTCCAGAAGCTCTGGATCTTTTCTCTCGTCTCTTGGATCCCGACCCAGAGAAGAGGTAAGACAGTCCTACACTTTCAATCTGAAAAGGAGTTTTTATGGTCCTTAACTTATTTGTTTATGTGAAATTTGAAGTCCTATATTCTAAAATTTTCTGTTGAAGCCTTGCTGTCTGAATGATAATAGCAGTTAGTATTATTTTCATGTGATAACGCATTCCTTGTATATGTTGTAGGCCAAAAGCCCAGGAAGTTTTGAATCATCCCCTGTTTTGGACTTCTGAGAAAAGGCTCTCATTTCTCCAGGATGTCAGTGATCGAGTGGAACTGGAAGATAGGGAGAATGCATCAGAACTCTTGGATACATTAGAAAGCACTGCAACAATGGCATTGAATGGGAAATGGGATGAAAAAATGGAAGCTGCATTTATTAACAACATTGGCCGCTACAGGCGTTATAAGTTCGACTCCATTCGTGACCTATTACGGGTCATACGCAACAAGTCACATCACTATAGGGAACTCCCCCAGGAGATAAAGGAATTATTAGGGTCACATCCAGAAGGATTTGAGAGTTATTTTTCACGTCGATTTCCAAAACTCTTGATTGAAGTTTACAAAGTCATCTACAGGTACTGCAAAGAGGAGGAGTTTTTCCGTAAATACATAGACAACAATATAATCTAGCAAACTACTCCTTTGAAGTTTACAAAGTGATCTACAGGTACTGCAAAGAGGAGGAGTTTTTCCGTAAATACATAGACAACAATATAATCTAGCAAGCTACTCCTTTCACCCTCATTACCTAAGACTGGTTCCTCTGAACAGAACAGCCATAGGTTTTGTACATAGAAACTGTAGTCATGTTGCTATCTGTTGTACACGTCGATTGTAACTTGCATGATTGTAACATCTTTTAGTTTCTTTTCTTTTGCCACCGAAGAGGCACAGTTGGCTCCAAAGCAATGTAATGTCACCTCTTAACCTCGTATCATACTAGTTGGAACTAATATTTTCTTAAGTTGAATATTGCCTATAATTTGAGCAGCCTGATCCATGATGGTGTTGATATCTGTGCTTGGTTTTGAAGATTTCATATAGGTTTGTCTAGTCAACAACAGAGTGAAAAGGCGAGGGAGATAATTGATGAATTTGATCTCTTACTATTTCTTTTCAGCAGAAGTGGATGGATCGGGAGGGTTTCAAGGAAACGAGCGAGGAGTCTCTTCTTGCATCACGTCAACGCAATTATTTGAAAAAACCCAGTACTGTAAGGTCCAAGCTGAGACTGCCCTGCAACCGCTATTTTTTTCAATTGTGGAGGACAGTTCTTCAGACTCCCAGTATATTTTCCATCTGCACTCTGGCAGCAATAGGCTACCACATTTTTCCAATGGGACACTAGGTTAATCGAGTGTTGTGCAAGTGCGGGATGCAATTTTTTCTGCGATATGTATACTGTAGAGAAAGCAATGGCATGTGCCGAGCTGACACGTCCGTTTTTAAAGATAAGGAATCTTTTGCGCTCAGATCAGAATTTTTCATGTCATGCTCGTACAAGAGGTGGTCAAGTTCCCGTTAGTAGAGCCTGGCATGAGTGAAGATTGGCTAGGAGTACATGGTCACAATTCTTGACATTTTCTACTAAACAGCTTTTTCTCTAAACTTGTTTGATCTAGATTCACCAACTCCAATCCACGGCATGAAACGAAAGCTTAGAATAATCCAAATTCGGATGCAGGAATTTAACCATTCACGAGAGCATAAAGATTCTAAACCAAGGCTAATCGGTAAAGTGACAGGTTGCACCGCAACAAAACATAGCCTATATGCGAGAACTAAAAGCTACCTCAAGCAGCACAGTGTGATATTACCCGCATCATGTGTAAATGCGAGCCAAATAATTCAAGACGCGTTTAACTTCAGTTACAATTGGACCCCCCCACAGATTTTTTCTCCATCATTTGCTACCCAACACAAATGGCCCGCTCATAATCACCTTTTGATCTGGAGTTTGAATTTTTTGCATCGCTATGTTTCCCAGTTCAAGATTTCCCCTTATTTTGGCACCTAAAATTGTTGATCCATATAGCACATAGGTAGGACAAGTAATTCCGACGTCATTTTCCATCAGAAACTGGTGCATAAATCCTGTGCACTAGCAAAATTCTATTACTAGTTAGCAGGTCAGTATCCCAATTGTACCAAAATGGCTACTGCCTCTGTCCTTGCCCTTCCCCTCCTTGCAATTCTCAGCCCACTTCAAAACGTTTTTGCTGTTGGTGTTAGCTACGGCACTCTTGGAAACAACTTCCCATCACCGAAGAAGTTACTCATTGACAAGGTCGAAATCTATGACACAAACCCTGAAATCCTAGAGGAGATGCATTTTCCAGCACCAGAAGTGACCTCGTCATAGCAGTCGAAAACTGCCACGTGGCGAATATCAGCACTGATACGTCAGCTGCCGATGAATGGTTCGCGGATCGTGTGATGTCCTTTATTCCTGTCACTTCCATTGTGCCCTTGCTGCTGGTAATGAGTATCTAACAACAGATCCTGATCACCTGAAGCCAAATGCACTTGTCCAAGCAATGCAGAACTTGCATGTTTTATTTCAACGTGCACACACTCATAGTATGGCAGTTCTTGCTTCTTCATTCCCTCCTTCAGTTTCGACCTTTGCCACTACACTCTTGCCTGTTATGACCTCAATTGTAGGCTTTTTGGCTGACACGGGTGCACCTTATATGGTCAATGCTTACCCTTATTTTGCTTATAGGGATAACCGTGGTACGGTCGACCTAGAGTATGCCTTGCTAGGGGATGCTACCGGGTCCACGACCCTAAAGGATATGTGTACAACAATATGTTAGATGCACAAATTGATGCTAGTGGATCAGCTATTGTTGCATTAGGGTGTGGAAATCGTACGGTTAAGATCACCATGTCAGAATTCGGGTGGCCTTCAAAGGGTGAATCAGCTGAGACAGCTGCCACACCTGATAATGCAAAGACTCATACCACTAGGTTGATTGAACGTGCACAGTCTAGTAAAGGGACACCAATGAGTCCCAAGGAAAATATACAGAAATTTGTGTTTGCATTGTTTAATGAGAATAAAAAAGAGGGAGGGGTCAGTGAGAGGAGTTTTGGGATGTTTAATGGGGATGGATTTAATTAAGTTGTATGTTGTGGATTTGAGCTGCCAGTTTTGTAGTAGCAATGGAGGGACATCAGGATTTGGAGAGAAAATGTCGAGTGGAGTAAGTGGTCCTTCAGTTCGGTGTGTGGCTAATCCTCATGCTGATGAGAAAGTGCTTCAAGCTGTGCTGGATTTGTTCTGTGGACAAGGTGGCGTGGATTGCAGAGAGATTTATGTAAGTAATGACTGTTTTGCACCTGATAAGCTTCATGCACATGCATCATATGCCATGAATGCTTATTACCGAATGCATGGGAGAAACCACTGGAACTGTGACTTCGAGGGCACTGGACTTGTTACTTTCAGTGATTGAAGCTACGAGTTCACAGACATTTCCTTCTCTTTTTTGTTTAAAAGTTTCTTCGTAATAGAGTTAATTTAATTATATTTTGGTTTTCTGTGTATGATTCGATCAGGTTACGGGATGCCGGTATTCACACAATGATTAAGTAGCAAGGAATGGCAGTAGCGTTGTGAGGTTTTTGGCAGCCCTTTAAAAGTATCGTGAAATATGTAATTGCCTTGGTTACTGCCAAAACTTTGCAAAATTCATTTGCTGGTTATTGATCTTGATGGATGGATCAATTCATGGATTTGTTTGAATATTTTGTTGGTCTGTCCCGGAGAATTAGAGGCATTATCATTTGATTACTCTATTAAAATAGAAAAGGAGTCGGGGGCACGTGGTTCTTTCATGGATAAAAATTGACGGGAGAAGAAGTAGATCATGATTGTTAGACACGGTTCAGATCTTGCTTGAAAAAAGACCTAGGATACCAAGTTATTTGGCTACTTCTTGGATCATCGAGTCAACTTAGTTCATCTCTCTGTTTTGAGAGGACTTTTATCAGCAAGAGCAGAAAAATTCAGCTAAGCCCATAAAAGATATTGCGCAACTAAAATAGAATTTCTCTTAACATTAATAAGGTAAAAGAAAATTAGGTAACTTCCTAACTAGAGGCTGTAGGTAATAAAAAAACTGCTGCCAGTGTTTACCTAGTCCTCAGTTTGCGAGGATCCAGGTAGAAATTCCTATTCAATGTATTTCTTCTCTGTATTTGCAGCATAATCCCACGTCCTCCAAGTTGTGCTCTTCTTGCACTCAATTCCTTTGCTTTTCTCCTTTTTTGTTTTTTTTTCCTAGCAAAACTCACTTTGCTGAGTATTACAGCAAAATCAACAATCCGTAGGGAGCATGAACGTGACTATAGAATACGGTAAAGGACACACTTATATGAAATCATGCATGGAATTTTTGTTTTTGCTTTTGCAAACTTATACGAGTTTCTAAGCATGTAAATGTAGCAGTATGTGGGATGGGGGGGTTGATCAGACCGGCAACTCGAAGAACCTGAAGCTTTCTTGTTCTCTATCTTGTTCTCTATGTTAACATTAAAATTCCAACATTAAAATTCTTTGTGATTTGATACGAGTGTAGAGAGAGCCAATATATTCTTCTTCATCTGTTAACATTAAAATTCCAACATTTCCTTTCTTTGTGATTTGATGCAGGATTCTGGGATAGAAATTAGCAATGCAACACTCCATGTACAATCAGCAAATTTCAGTGAAACTGATACATGCACTGATGTTGATTTGGAGGTGGATAACATTCTAAAAAAAAGGCACGTTGCTAATGCTCATGGAATCAAAATCTGTACTGCTAAATGAATATTGAGTACTTTGTTTCCAAGTCCAACTCAAAAGATAAAGATGTTGGTTGACAAGCTTACTTGCTTAAGTTGACGTTGTTCCGGTCATCCTTTCTGTTTCTTTCCTCATGGGATTCCTCCCCAACTCACAGTCCCGATCATTCTCGGATAATGATCTTTCCAACTTCCTTCTTTTAGCTGCACTCTTTTCTTGGCCAGCCTTCTCATCCATTAATGATAATAGTCTATGAAGACGACGCCCAGAACGCAAGGAACCTTGACCAGCAGATGGAGATTCTACAGGGGTGGCGCGATATAACTGGCGTGTAATCTGGCAAAAGTGTATGAGGAGGGAAATGAAGCAAGCTAGACCACAAATGAGAAAGAGGCCCCAAAAGCTCTTGAGGTGAAGTCTATCTGATTCAAGCTCAGATGTCTCTGAACTGCACGAGCTTTGCGTCAGCCACTTGTCATGGATCCGTTGGAGATCACCATTCTCTGAGAGTGCTAGAATTGCAGTTGACATATCCAAAGCTAAGGGAGAGTCTCTTGGAAACGCCTGGTTTTTGGCAAACACAAATGAGCAGAGGAGAGAATCAGTGATGAAACTAACCATTCCCTTGACAGGATGCTTATTTATAATGGTAAAATGCACTGCCATGGCGCTACATGTCAAGGGATCAAGGATGAGTAATCATGCTTGTATAGAAAGATAATTTTGAGGCTAATAATTGTGTGAAATAAGCATATTAAGATGTTGGTTCACTGTATGGACATATTTTTTGGAAATTTTATATTTTTTCGTGAATCCACTCTGAATAGAGAACTTTTCATTCCTATCTATGCGACACAGGAACACGTATTCTGTATTTAGATTTAATGCAGTAATGCTTTGCTTTTAGAGTGAGAAAAGAACAGATGAACCAGGAAGCAGGTACTCACAAAACCCCAGCCACTTTTTGTAAATTCTTGACCAACAATCCTGAATGTGCACTGCCTTGAGAGGAAAAGTTGCACATAAGGAAGTTCATCAACAATTGCAGCAACACCCCCTTTTTCAGGACCAAGTTGGAGTGCATTAGCATATGCTTCTGGTGATCCCAAGGCAACAAGCCTAGATTTAGATATTCCAACTTCCTCTCTCAAATAATATTCAGCAAATGAACCCACCTGGTATCCTACAGGCTCATTGCTTTCCTTCAAGCTTTCAATTCCTTTAATAGGAGAAGATAGTTGCTGCACTGTGAAAATTGAAGTCAAACTTGCAGTGTAGCTTGAGTTGATTATTAAGACCACAAAGAGCCATATAAGTAGCACAAACCGAGCAAGGGTGCTCATAGTGTTTTCTCCTGCAAAAGGTATAGGAAACCAACTCAATCAAATTAATGATGACTCCTTACGACCCAAGAGAAGCATAGAATCTGGCCAAAAATCTGATTTCCACTTACTATGAGCGAAAAATAGAGTTGAAAGGCTGAACCTGCAAGGGTTAAGAAAGAAACGGATCAGGCAATGATAATTTTGAGTACTTGCAAAATGTTATTTGGGATTAAATCATTATTGCATTGGTGATACATTATCTGAGGTCTGACCCTCATATGATAAAGTCAGCTTTACTAAAGGGTGCTTTAATTGCAAGCATACAAGTACATAATTTTAGCAAAACAGCATGGTACAGAAATCAAATTACTTCCTACAAGAAAAGGAACAAAGAAAAAACAGAAATGAAACATTTATAGCAGTAACCGAGAAATGGCAGACACAGAGGGGAGAATGATAAATTTAAAATTTAAGAAACAGTGCATACAGATACAAGGAAACATTTCTCTTTTCTTAAATTCTGAAGAATTTCACAGTGACTGTTACTTCGAAGTTTTTCCTTTTTGTTCTTTTTTTTCCTCTGTCCTCCAATGTGTTGTGTTTTTCTTAAACAAGGAACGAGCCAAAACAATATGAACTGAAGTTTGAAAGTTCCAAGTCAAGTATGTAAGCAGGAAACGTAATCAAAAAAACATTTAGGAAGAACTTGGTTCTTATTCGCTTTCATAATTTTATTTTTTAAAAAGGGATATGGCATTCTCAGTACGTCCCTTTGGCAACTAAGCACCCAAAAAAACCCAAAGAAGTAATTCCTTTGTCTTCTTTAACATAAATAATGTCAAAGATCTTTATCGACCAACAGCCAAAATGAGATGATGATTTAAAAGCTCACCATAAAACAGTTATTACTTGTCTTTTAGGAGGGCCCCTGAATTCGTCATTTATCCTATGCTCCAGAATCCACACAACTAAGCCAACAACAAGGAAGAAACAAGCAGTGACAATCCACATACGGGCACTGAATGGCCTCAGGAAAGCCCAGGCTCCAGAGTTCAACTTCCTAAATGGGGCCACAACAACCAATCCAGACGCGACATATGGCTGCGTAAAATCAAGGACTTTTGTTCTTTTGGTTACAATTGCAATATCACCAACGGCAGCATCAAAGAACTGCAACAAGAATATGAGTGAGTCAAACACTGGAATACATGGACTTAAACCCGAAGTGCAAACAACTTTACTATGCACTCACACCCGTCGTGATCTTGTTCACCAGCTCTGTGTAGCTTGGATTTTCTTTACCATCTCCAAAGGGGATGAACTGATATTGAACAGGGTATGGTAATAGACTTACAGCAGCTGTAAAAACATCTATGCAGAAACCCTTGAAGGTATCTGTCCCTGGTACTTGCGATACAAATTCTTGGAAACTCACCCGAATTGGCACACCAATTCTCAGTTGCTTCCCATTGTTAGCAAAAGCCCATCCACGTGGCGTAAGCAATGTATCCCCAGGCCAAATGGCAGCGTACAATTTCTGGTTTGTGCTTGAACGATTTGGTGGCTTTGTATAAAGTGTCTCAGGAGGCGTGGTGGACAAACCAGAATAATTGGACCAGTAACCAATCCGTCTATACCCAGTTCCAATAACATTAATGACATCATATGCAGGCAGAATAAGAGATCTGTCTATTCCAAACTTTATACGGCCCGTCAAACCATCAAGATCACTCTGCAATATGTTATTCAGCAGAAGTTTTCCATCATCAAAGATGCTTATTGCCTCAAGGTGGAGACTACTACCTTCCCCAGAAGGTAACCTGGAATCATTAGAAAATGAGATAATACCACCCTGGTTAAAAAATGCATCAAGAGCATGCGCAATTAGCCAGACAGAATCATAAGCATAAAGCCCATAAGAATGCAGCCCCAAAGAACCACCAGTCAATTTGTGCCACCTAGAGGAAAAGGCTCTCTTTCTATCTGAATCTGGTGTGTGTTGACGCAAAACAAGAACCCCTTGCACTGAGTCGATGGTCTCTGATGGGAGAGGAGAAGCAGAATCCAAAACAGACGAAAGCCAATCCGTAGCAATCCATACCCACCCATTACCCATCATTTCAAGATGATTTGCCATGGAAAAGATCTTGAAACCCATGTCAGGATACACATGGACAATTACAACCCGAGATTCCATTAACGCAACCTTAACAAGAATATCCGTGATGTCACCCCTATTAACTCCAGAATCCGGGGGAATCCCCACCTTGTAAGATATTCTACAACGTCTCTCTGCAAGTCTATCACCTAGAGCTGACACGCCATTTCGTCCATAATCATTATCAATGAAAATGGCAGTCACCTGCTTCCAACCATAATGATCAACTACCTCTGATATTGCCGCCATTTGGTAGAAATCACTATGCGTGGTCCTAACAAAAAAGGGGAACTGCAGCGAGTTAAGAGTGGGGTCTGTTGCTGCAAATGACAATAGGGGAACTTGAAGTTCATTAGCGACATGGGATATAATATGGGCAACAACGGAAGATTGCGGGCCAATAATGGCAATGACATCATTCTCCGTGAACTTCAAAGCTGTCACAAACATGATGATTTGAGTGAATAATTAAAAACCCTATCTTGTCCATGATAGGCAGCTAAACACACAAAGTATAATCATCAACTAACATTGATAACATAAGGCGAAGAAGTATTGGTAAATTACCTTCAGCCAAGCCTAGAAACCCACTGCAGTTAGACTTTCTCATATGAATTTTGAGTTCGGTGCCATGCAGAATGCTAGAATTTGCGTTCACATCTTTGACAGCTTCCTCGATAGCAATCTTGGCAACTCTTCCAATCGTAGATTCGAAGGTAAACATAGCTCCAATATTCACAACAGCAGGCCTTGAGCTCACATTCCTACTATATCCACTTGTTGAAAACAGCACACAGAAGAGAAAAAGACACGAAACCAACCTAACAGCGTTCATTTCAATTCAATAGCACAATTATCCTCCCCTCCAAAACGAATCCGCCGGCACAAAATTGATTCTGAAGGGCTTTGAACCGTATGTAACAAAACCAGACCTTAATCAGAAGCTTTAACAACAGAAATTTCAAAGACACGAGTAAAATCACTTAACAAGCAAGCACTGATCCCTTTATGCAAATGTGCAAGAAATCTGCAAAAAACCGAGTTCTTAAATAACTAATCAAGCGCTGAAACACGTGCTTCTGTGCTGAGAGAAAACAAAGCATTAGAATCCAAGCCAAAGCATCAACACAGCCACAACAATGAGCCTAAGCTATGAAATGACATCCAGCTAGCAGAGGCAGGAATAATATTCTTCTCTCTTTAAGTAAAAGAAAGAAAAATCCAAAAAGAAGCCCTTGTTAAAGAAATTGCCAGGAAAAATCCCATTGATGAAGCCAAGAATAGTTCTTCGAGAACTAAAAACAAATTTATGATGCTATCAAAAAACCCTTGATCAAATTCAATGAAAAAGAAATGAAAAATGAAGGGAAAGAGGATGCAGCCAATACAACAACAGAGACTGACCTGAAATAAGAAAATCCAAATCCAACATGAGAGCTGAGTGGAAGACCAATATTCACGCCAAACTTTCTTTTGGGGTCAATAGTCTCTTCATCAACGTGGAATGGGAATTAAATGCTTTGAACAAAAGTAGTACTCAACTCATTGTTCACATGGGCAGGAGGCATCGTTTTGGAGTTCAAATCGGATGGGCTCGAGAGAGACAAGTTGCCTACTTTTTTAATTTTCCATGTTTGAAATTTGAGGTTAACATGTGAAGAATCCCTTTGTTGTTGATAGTTTTGTTGTGCTAGAAGAATTCTTGTAATGCTACAACTACTTTCCATATAATTACACCTTTTTTTTTTTCTAAAGAAAATAAATATTGCAAATTGATTGTTGTTCGACTTTGCTCGGTGGATTCCCACTAATAAATATGCTCAATGTCTTCACTAGGGGATTGGTAAATCTTGTAGCTGACAAGGGTTTCGCAAGTGTTTTTTAATGAAAAGATGGATTTAGAAACAACTTGGCAATAGGTACAGTAACATAAATTATACTATATTTTATTGCTAAAAACTAAGGTTGAAGAGAGAATAAGATCTAAGATAACCAATGGATCAGAAGCTACCAGTGTTCCAGTAGTCACGTGCTTGCATGACTACGGCACTCACGTACAAAGGATAACATGTAAACGGGGTTCTTGGTCGATGGAATGTTGTGGATTTGATGAAGGAAAGAATAAAGTCTGGTGATGGAATATTAGCTTGTGAGGAATCTATGATCAAAAAGCAAGCATGGTGAAGCCCAACATGCATGTAAAGTGAAAACGTGTGGATGCAGTGAATGGCTGGAATGTTATGTATACGAGTTGATTAGCATATAATCCTTCTTTTTATGGCGCCATCGTGACCCCTGTTACTTGGTGATATTCCACTCCAACCCCACCAGTGAATGATTGTCGTTGTTTTTGAAGCCATGGCTTAAAGACTTGAGAGCTATGGCTTCTGGGGTGAGCAGCTTGAAAGAAAACTCTGCCTCTGTCCCTTCTGTTCTCTTCCCCTGGTTTGGCTGCTAGTGTTCAATAATTTGGATGTAAAGAGTCCACAATTCATGAAAATATCCGCTCTCCTTATCTGACTCGTAGGCATCACTGTTGCAGGCCAATCATTGTATGCTGTTGGCTGAACATTTCATCCAAGCGAGACATACGATCGAGAACCCCACGATAAGTGTCGTGTGGTTCTGTGATGTGTATAATAGCTCGAAAAAATAAATTAAAAAAAATTATAAATTATATCTTTTTATAATTAAAAAAAAATTGTGGTAGAATCTATATAAAATTACATTATGTGTTAATTAAACAAACATTATTAATTTGCACCATACAGTAACATGAAAATAAAAATAGCCAAGACCACTACTAACAACATTAGCTCAACATTGAATTAAACTAAATAATATTGGATAATCTATTTTTTTTCTTTGACCAATTTTTTTCAGGTAAAAATCATTAACAGCAAAAACATTTGACTATTATTTTGGGATATAGCGATTAAAATAATTATGACAAGAAAAACATATAGCATGTCTTTGATATTTTAAAAAGAGAATAGAGTGATTAAAACAATTATGACAAAGATAACATGATATATCTTAAACAGAAAGTATAGTAGTTAAGATAATTATGACAAATTAAGACGATATAATATATTTTTCATATTAGAAAAACATAAATTTATTTTTAAGTTATTTTAAAAAATAAATTTATCTTTAGATCTTTAATTAAATATATTTATAACGAAATGGTATATGATAATTTTTTATTTATTTTTATTATTATTATTTTCTTTTTTATTTTTTTGTGAAGAGGGTAACAACACAGAACCCCTAAAAGAAGGAATGGCTGGAGGTCAGGCGTCGCAAGAGGAGATGATGAGAAGTGGTTCGTAGGTCCGCCCGTTTCTTTACTCGGGCAAGTTGGATCCGAGCTGGATTCCGTTGGGCTTCTTTCAGATCTTCCGTAAAGCCCTCGAGATGGTAACCCAGCGAATTGGATTTGTGACTGGATGTCATTGTCAAGCCCAGGCCTCGAGCCAGGGCATGATGGTGACAAATGATGGATGGATGGATGACAATCATGCAAGAGCGCATGGTAAGAAGCAAGAGGGCGACTTCATCTTAACCTTACTCTGGCTGTGGAGATGGTGAGCATAGCACGGGCCTGAAACAATTATTGCAGCCGTCGGCAATCCCTTCCATAATTAGCAAAAGAAAAGGCCCATACAACTACCTCATTATAATCACAGCAATTATACCATTCTTCACTTTCACAGAGACAGACAATCAGACAGACAGACAGACAGATCGAGATAAACGAAAGAGGAACACTGGATTTCTGTCGGATGAATTTTTTCCTAAAAAAAAATAATTCAAAAGATGATAATTTAAGTTTAACTTGTTATTGGGGGTGATTCAAGAGAAAAGAAAGAAAGGGAAAAAAATAAAAAATTTAATGTTTGATAGTTTAATGTTAAGTAATAAAATTAAAAATTAAAAAAAA
>NW_011499943.1:418761-460301 GCF_000495115.2 Populus euphratica
CCTCTTCCGATCGCACCTCTCTCTCTCTGGTCTCTTGTGCCTTGTGAACTGGTGAGTCTAATTTATGGAAAGCGTCTTAAAAATAGTCCAGTGTCAAGATTAGAAGTCCATGAGGCAGCATGGACTAGGATTGTGGATTGGACTTCAAGGCCCGATATTCTTCTCACCTTTTCTTGAAAAATAATAATTAAGAACTGTGGTTATAAAATCAGATTGGATTGTGGTTATAAAATCCTTCTGGATCACAGGCTGGATTGGTAAAAATAAAATAAAATAAATAAAATTAAATTCAAATCACATGTCATTTAGATTTTGATCGAGTAGATTATAGAATAAAATATCAAACCCAACATGATAAATTATTACGAAATGGTATTTAAAAATATATTTTAAACTAAATATTCTTCTCATTTTTTCTTGAAAAATAAATAAATTAAGAACCAATACAGTGAAATTCATCAAATTTACTCGCGTATGAGTTTCATCAAATTATACATAATTATAATTATAAAATTTAGTCTGATTCATTATTTATTTCGAGATTTAGATTATAAATTAATTTAAATTGATCTGACGTAATTCAAAACCATGTCATTTATATTTTAAGAGTTAAGACAATATTATTCTGGAGAAGAAAAAATTAAAATCAAATCATGTACTATTTGAATTTTAACCAAATTAAAAGATTATAAATTAATTTTTAATATCTAATTAGGTTAACAACCACTCAATTGAACATGTAATCTAGCCCAACCTAAATGTTGACGAGTCACTGGATTGAACATGGATTTTTTAAGATCAGGCAGGACATTGCATAAGTCCGTTCTTTTATCTACAACTTTTTTTTTAGATTTATAGCGTGAGATCGTGGATGTTTACTTTCGAGCAGTTTTCACATACTGTCCATGACGACATCTTACATATCCGAAGCTATTATTCATATTATAAACCGCGGTGGATCCGATGTTATTGCATGTTTATCCATTTTCGGGGAAAATTATAGCCGTCTCAATTTTGTGACGTCGTAGGAAAATGTACGATGGCATCGGGGAAAACGGGGATTGTTTCGGGGCTGCTTGGGAAGTTGAATCTATGTTTTTTTAAAATTTAAAATTTAAATTTTTTATTTTTATTAAAATTTAATATAATTTGTATTTAATATCGTTTTAATATAATAATTTTAAAAATAATTTTTTAAAAATAATTATGACCACGATCCAAAGTCCGTCGATGTGGTCCAAAAGAGCAGGAGGCAAGGTGGGTCGTCATTTTTCTCTCCAAGTTTCCAAGTCATGATGTTGCATTAAAATATACTTATCATCTTTTTTTATAAATTCCCTTTTGAAAAATAGATATTCTCCTTCCTCAGTGCCTATCCAACTATCACTCCAGTGCCTGAAATGAAGAGGTGTGCACATGCATGTTGATCAATTAATAAGACAGCACAGTTTCCCTTTGTTGTCAGAAAGAGTTAGGTGCCCGCAAGGCATCATTAAAGACCGTACAGTTTAATGGATGGTTGTCCAACCCTGTTTATGTAATAACTTGAAAAGGAAGAGGTGATTTCTCACTGCACAGCAAAGTTCAGTAAGAATTCTAAAAAAATAAAATAAATTCTAAAATTTTTTTAGAAGTAGAATAGTTAAACACCGACGTGTTTTTAAATATTAATTTTTTATACAACCAGTATTCTTCAATATCGGTTATTTCTAATTAATTAAGCATATAGTTTTTAAGATTATAAGGACTAGTCAATCATTCTTATGAAACTATAGGGACTAAGCTATAATTAACTCAGGCTAACTTTAGCAGGTAGTGAGAGCCATGACGCAGGGAGTTAATGGAAGTAGGTGATGGCACCATCAACCAGCTTCTTGACTTTAAGAGACACCTCATGGGGTCCACACCACTAACCCACCCAAAAAAACTTATCACACGCACAACGGTTTCTCCACGACGTCGTATTCCACCCTTCCCTTTAATTCGTTCATTGAACCCCGAGCCCCTCGCCACATTCGAAACCAATCAAACACGGCTCCCCTCAGATCCTAGTCACATAATCAACGGCTCGGATTAAAGATACACGATCACCCTGCAGTTCAAGGTTCCACCAAATCATAACTCCGCTACGAAAATCAACGCATCACTTTTGATTGGTGTCCGCATTATAAAATAAATCAGAAACACTACAAATAAATTTAGTAGGAGAAATTAAGATACAAACATAAAACAATTTTTTTATGAGATGATTTTCAGATGTGATTAGTTAATATGTATTAGATATAAAAATAAAATAAATAAAATAAATCCATTTTAATAACAGATTTGAATAGAAAAACTTATTATTTTTATTCTTATTGTCTTGTTTTTAAACGGTAATTAAAGATAATAACTAAATACTAGAATGAAGGTGATAAACATGTAAAAATAAAAATATGTTTAATTATATAAAAAAGATGTTTTTGAAAATAATTTTAGAATAAATCTTTATGTAAAATAAAGAAATATATCCTTTTTATTTTTTTATTTTAAAAAGAACGATAAATGAGAAAGAAAAGAGGTGATGCGTTGCTTTATTTTTTATTTTTTTGAAATAAATTAGTATTGTAAGCAAAAAAGCGGAGAGGAGGGTCGCTTTACTCAATGCAGACCGACCACCAAAAATAAAAACTAGAAAACAGATGTTTTTGGTGGATACAAATTCCAAATCTCTCCAGTCTTTGTTACTTCAGTCACTTCATTTCTCCTTCGCCTCGCATTTTCAAGTTATGGGGATTTGTTTTTTTCTGCTGTTTGCAATGTAAGTAACGTTCTCTCTGTTTCTTGGCTTTTAATTTCGTTTATAGTGTTGGAATGGGTGTTTGATTACTGAGAAAATGGAGGAAAGAAATGTTACTTTTTTATGCTAATAATGGATGTTTTAAGCTTTCCCTTTTTGTCTTTCAAATGGGTCACTTCCCTTTTTTCCAGGCTTTTATTTTCTATAATTGGTGTTGCCTACTGGTTTGTTTTTGAAAATATGGTGGGTTTTGCGTTTTTATTTAAAAAGCTGCAACAAGGCTTACCTGCGAGTTGTGGACTTTAGTTTATATAATCTTTTCGACGATTTTTACTGAAATAGGATATGATTTGTTGAAAAACCATGTTATGGATCTGATAAATTGAAGGAAAGTCGATTTTTTTTTTTTGTTCCTTTTGTTCTATGAGGATGCTTGGGGATGATCTTTGTTGGTTTTTTTTTTTTTTAGATGATAGAAGGTGAGTGATGCTGCTTTCAAGATGGTTACGGGGTGTAAATTGTTGTGTGGAAACTAGTAGAGGACGGGGGCGGAATGTTTTCCGAGAGATTAACGGGAGAGGCATCTCTTCGCCGGGAATTGGAGGCTTTGAGTGTGTCTCAACGGCTAGTTAGAAGTGTTAGCCAGAAGCTGAGGAAGAAGAATCATAGAGGTGAAGGAGAGGAAGAGGATGATTCAAGGGGAGTTTCGCTGAAATGTCTTACTTTGTATGGTATGGGTGGGGGTTGCAAAGTTGGTGCTGACACAGGTGAGGAATTTGGGGATCCGAGCGGTAGGAGGAGGTCGTCAAGTGCTAGTGAAGAAGGAAAGGGATATAGACCAATATGTGGTAATGAAGAGACAGGGTTCGATTGTTTCTCATATGGGATGAGGGAGAAGTTTTGGAAGAAAAACAGTAGAAAGGATTTAGAGCTTGAAGATTCGATTCAAAATAGCAGGTTGCATATGTTTCTTCCAGATGATGTCCTGGAATTATGCTTGGTGAGACTCCCATTGACCAGTCTGATGAATGCCCGCCTTGTATGCAAGAAATGGAGATACTTGACTACCACCCCTCGGTTCCTGCAGATGAGACGGGAAGGGCCATATCTGAATCCGTGGTTGTTTTTGTTTGGCGCTGTTAAAGATGGATATTGTTCTGGGGATATATATGCATTGGATGTATATCAGGACCAGTGGCATAGGATTGATTCTGACATTCTAAAAGGAAGGTTCATGTTTTCTGTTGCCAGTTTTCAAGACGATATTTATGTTGTTGGTGGTTGTTCTAGCTTGACTCACTTTGGAAGAGTGGATAGGAGCTCATTCAGGACACACAAAGGGGTGTGGGCTTTTAGCCCTTTAACTAAATCTTGGCGTAAAATTGCTTCCATGAGGTATGCAAGATCAATGCCTGTTTTAGGAATTTCTGAGGTTCGTTCAGACTTTTCAGTGGTTCACAGTCATCAACATCGACAAGAAAGACGTTTTCCTAGGTCACGTATTGCTGGGGTATCAGATGTTTATGAGGACCCTCACAGGTTTTCACTAAGAAGACAATATAGAAATGCTTTTGATGAATATGAGCCTTCATCATTGCCCAGTAGAAAGTCACACAAGTTCACCAGACAAAAAAGTGGCCAATCAAATATGAAGGACTGCAAGAGGTTTGTATTGATTGCTGTAGGGGGTCTTGGATCCTGGGACGAGCCACTAGATTCTGGAGAAATTTATGATCCCATAGCAAATAAATGGACAGAAATCCAGAGGTTGCCTATGGATTTTGGGGTTGTTTGTTCTGGAGTTATTTGCAATGGGATGTTTATGGTTTACTCTGAGACAGACAAGCTCATGGGATATGACATTGAAAGGGGCTTCTGGATGGCAATCCAATCCTCTCCATTCCCTCCTCGTGTTCAAGAGTATTACCCTAAACTTGTGTCTTGTAATGGCCAGCTATTTATGCTTTCAGTTTCCTGGTGTGAAGGGGATGGTCAAATCGGCCAGAGAAACAAGGCTGTTAGAAAATTGTGGGAGCTAGATCTCATGTATCTTACTTGGACAGAAGTGTCAGTGCATCCCGATGCACCAATGGATTGGAATGCTGCATTTGTTGCAGATAAAAACCTAATATTTGGGGTTGAAATGTTCAAAATATTTGGTCAAGTGTTGGACTTCTTGACCGTATGCGATGTGTCTGACACGGGAACAAACTGGAGCCACATTGCTAGGAATCACATGACTCATGAATTTGACGCTTCCTCGTGCATGACTAAATCATTGGCTGTCTTGTATCTTTGAGGTCCTTGTTGAATGTTGGTTTGTGCAGAGAATTTTAAACATTTATTTAGCCACACCAGATTTTGAGCACAGATTGGGACCCCCGAATTTCATATTTAATTCTTTGGACAATCAATTTGCCTGCTGGTGCTTTCATCTGTGCATTTTCTTCACCACTGTTTATACGATTCATCCTGTATTCCTGAGCTTGTTTATGTTCATTAATAATGAATTTGTTTTCTTGTTCATCCTGTTTCCAATTAGGTGGAGTTTATTCTGATGATATCATTTTGACCTTTCATTTTGCTTCTTTGCTGATGCTGATTTCATGCCTGAACAATGAATATTTATGGCGGCAAACTGGCAGTTGTCGGGAAAGCCTTGTGCTAGCAGGGTGGACAATTGATTTGTTGAAAAAGACTGTTTTTCTATGTTAAAATAGGACTGTAAGAGAAGTTCTAGTACGGAAGTTGTCATCCACAGGCCACTGGTATTACTTACTACATGAAACGCATGATGACATTCGTAGCCAAAATTTTAAAGATTCAAGACTTTCGATCCAGCCTCGAGGCCAAGGTCTGCTTATCTATTCGAGTTGAGTTCGTTGCATCAGTACTTCGTCCATGCTTGAATTTTCCCATAAAAAATAAGGTTAAGATACTTTGCATAAACTCAACAGTTCTGCTCCTGCACGAGCGCCCTCCGAGGATGTTGTTTTGCCTACCTAAGCTGCCTTTCAATTCTCAAAGGTCAAAGTATTTCACGAACAGAGAACAATATTTATTGGGAAGCCATTACTTTCAGGACTACAAGACCAGACCTAGGGTCGATGTTAACCCGATTGCCAGAAAGAATATTGTTTCAGGTTCTTTTCATCCACTTGAGAAACATTTGAGTGCTGGTTGATCTGCGAAATATAAAACGTTAAAAGAACCATGATGTTGGAAGCCTGGAAAGAAAAATAACCAATAATCCACTCTTGATGCTAGTACAATACATGCAACCGTATTAAAAAATGGAAGAAAAGAAGGGCGAAAAAATAAGAAAGAAAAGAAAAGCGAAAAATTTCAAAATCCTCAAAAACCGAGAAATCGGTTTACATCAATATCTACCAGCAGCTTAACGCGACCATAACCATAAATGGCTCTGGACAAAGGGTGGATTACATACAGCTCCTGGATCAGAAAGCGGTCTGGCCTGTATTTGGATAGATGCCAGAGAAGTTGGGTATCTTATCGACATGTTTCAGGGCACGCTCAGCAACCTGCCGTGTCCGATAGTCAGCATGCTGGAAGGCATCAACAAGTGCAGTACTCACGTTTGGATCTCCAGAAACTTCATATGCTATGTCATCAGTTCGTAAAAGTCTCTCAGCAGCCCAAACTGCCCTCCTTCTCAGATTCTCTGTCCGTTTCTCCAGCAAAACATCAAGTATAGGTCTAACTCCCTCTGCCTCACACAGCACCGCCACCCCTTGTTCAATGTCAACCCCATCATCCAACAAAGTAGAGATTGCTGCAAGTGCTGCCTCAACCACTTTCTCATTTGTGTGATCTAAAAGAGCTACCAGCTTCTCAACAGCCTGTCCTTCCAGAAGACAGAATGTTTCTTTTAGGGAACATGTTCCTCCGTGGAGCCGGCACGATCCAGTAATGACAGGCTGTTTGCTAAAACACGAAAAGATTGAGGCACATAAATTAGGAGGCGGCAACTCAGGCAATCTTGTTAAATTTTTGGACTCTTGAGCCAAGTTCTCTAATGCCATGGCGGAGACCATCTGTACATTGTCGAGTCCGTTGGACTGAAGCAGTTGGATGAAAAGAGCTGCGAGATTGTGCTCACGGGCGAGCTTAATGGCATCTGGCTCATCAGCCAACACAAATGTGACCCTTGATAGAACCCGTACTAGTCCTTCAAAAAATGGTGTCATAAAGCGGGCACTCCTAATCTCACCCTGTTGGATCTTTACCACTCTGGAGATGATTAGTGGAAAGGAGCTTTCATCTAGCATCTGCCGAGTGAGGCTCAGATCCCTCTCTGGGAGCTCAGCTAAAAGGCCAATAGCAGCTGCCTGCTCTTCTGTGATTCCTATGTTTTCTGCTACAACTTTGAAAAGGCTTCCTAGCTGGCCCACCACGCCACAAAGAGCATCAGCTAATTCCTGGCCCATATGTGGAGAGACTTTCTGGAGAAGTTTTATGGAAGCTACACGCAAATCCCTCTGGGGAGCCTCAATAAACTGAACCAAACTGTTGATAGCTCCTGAGCTTTTAATGGCAGCAACAACATTTAAAACAGTAGATGAAGAACTGGTCAGCCCAACAAGAACCTGCAAAAGTTTGCACTCAATAGCTGGACCAGTGTTGCTAATTAGATGGAGGAGGTTATGCACCATGTCTTCTGAAACAAGAGAGTGATGGTCAGGTCCAACAGGAATTAGATCAAAGTCATCGCCTGAGTTTACAACATTGGCAAGAATTGTTGCCGCGACCTCTTTGAGACGCATGGGAAGCTGATTGGTGCCGACTGTGAAGAGGTCTTTGACAAGAGGGGGAAGAATTCCGGCCTCAATCAAAACCTTGGCACTTGCCTCGTGAAAAGAAATTTGATTCAAAGCTTTTAAGGCAGCTTCTCTTGACTGCATATTACCACTTCTCATAATATTGATTAGAGATGAACCAACAGTTCTTGCAACAAGGACTTTCACGTCATTGTTCATGACCAGCTCACCCAGGTATGAAGCCATAGACAGTTTAGTTTCTGGTGGGCCTGCAGCATTTCCATTCTGGTTACATTAATCAATGCAATATGGCATTTGTATGATCAGATGAATGCATCTGGGTCTCACCATCGATGATACCACAATTTAGAGTACAAACGCATGACACCAACTTTTTTAAATACCAAGTTGAATTTTGCAATTTCTATGGCTTTTACTATCTCCAGATTACAATTTTTAACAAAGATCGTACAGGTGCATAAGCTAAGGACCCCCCTAATACTTGCATGGAATTCAAAAATCATTGAAACATTGAGCTCCGAGGATGTACCTTCAAGAATTTGATTCAGAAGAGGTCGCAGTCTGCCATTTTCAGCCATCTGCCGTACATTGTTTTCACATTTCTCCAGATTTCCTAGTGTTTTATCAGCTTTCTCAACAGTTGAAAGATTTTCTGATTTGCTGCTTATCATTCCAACCAATATGAGAATTGCTCCATTCACTGAACCAATCTTCTCGCACAAGGCTTCGGATTTTGAGAGCTCAAGCAACAATGAGACAGCTTCCTCCCTTTCTATGGATTGCTCATGAGACAAAAACTTAACTATTGTCCGCACATTGTCACCCTCAGCCAGTATTGCCTGCCAAAAAAGGAAGATTCGGTTATCAGGAGACAGACAATGCATGACTCTGGTGATGTCATGAGAGCTATACTGCAACACATAACTCTGGTGATGTCATCGAAGCTATACAGAAATAACAAGCAAACCTGGCACGACCTTATTATCAGCATCATCCTCGACCACAATCTGAAGGGTTTCCAAAGCTTTGCACCGGACTCTACGACTGGTACTCTTCAACATTTCAACAACCATAGGTATTAAATCAGCATTGCGCACAGCATGCTTATTCGACCGGCTCTTATGACACATGTATTGTATATACTTCAAAGCATGCAAAACATCACTCTCTGGACTGCCCGGGTTTAGAGATCTCCTTGCCGTATCAAGGTGAACAGCTTCATTCCTAGCAGTCCACTCTTCAATGGTGTTCCGCAAAGCTATGCTGGGGTTTAGTTCTGTGCTTCTCAATTCTTTTTGTGTCAAAGGGCAAACCAACTTCCTTCCACTCTCCCTGCATTCCTTGAACCACTTCTCTATCGCTTCGCGTTCAAAACTGCGACCATTTTCTAAGGTGACAGGATCACTCATAACTTGCTTTGTTAAAGGGCAAACAAATGCATCGTAAATAGGCTCTACATGGAGTCTCTCAAACTGATAACTTTCATCCGATTGGCTACCATGATCATAACTTCCATCCCAGCTTTCAGCCATCTGATCTAAATAAACCTGTAGCAACAAAGCAGTGTCGCGTCAGCAATCACCAAACTTATTTTTTTGCCCATAGCCATATCATTCCATCAACAAAGCAGTAGTAAAAGCACATCGAGAAGATTAAATTGACCCAATTCCAAGAAAAAAGGCATCAAGCACAATAAAGAAAGAAAGCAAGCCTACTGGATTTCCAGGATATTCAGTGGGTCGTGGGGATTAGTCGTGGTGCACGCAAGCTGACTCGAACACCCACGTAAATAAAAAAAAAAGAAAGCAAGCAAGCATTCCAAGTGACCTTTTCCTTCCAATCTAGTGATAACAGTTGAACAAGCAAAGCGTTGAAGAGCTGCCTGCACAAAGCAAAAACTAACCTTTCCCTTCCAATTTAGTGATAAATGAATGGAAAGTTACCAATTCTAGTTCTCCAAATTTCCTCAATTATCTATCCTAGCAGCTAACACTCGCAGCAAAAAGAAGAAAGACAAGGGGAAACAGAGAATACATCGAGAAGTACAGTGGCTGAGATGGGCAATAAAAGGTCTACTGGAATCACTAAAACTCTTAATTGATAATCCAAACAAGTTAATTGAATTCACCAAATTCATACAGCCATACCTATCCGCCGTTAATTATCAAAAGGTCTCCAATTTAACAGCTCTTTCAAAAACCCCTTTCCCTCCTTGTTGTTTGCAATTCAACAAGTAGCTCGAGAAGAATTGGACAATCCATAAGGGCAGGTTGCTTCAACTTCAATTATTTTTGTTCTTTTATCTTATTCGAAATGGGAAAATAATATTGGTACCAAACAGAGAGGAGGGAGAGGGAGAGGGAGAGGAAGTAAAAAATATATATATATATATATATATTTTTTTTCTTTCTTTATTTATTATTTTGAAATTGAATGGTATGGTAGTAGAAGAAAGGAGAAGGCAACAAGGAGAACCAAACAAGAAACGAGTGAAAACGATCTAGAGGCATAAAAGTAGAGAAGGTTGACCAAAACGAAAGAGTCTTCATTTTTATTTATTTTTTAACTTTTAGTTGACGAAAGGGAGAGAGGTTTTGAGTTTTAATTATGAAGATTAACCATAACAAGAAGGGTGGAAGTGGATCCCATGTGACTAGTGTCCGAAAACAGGCTGGATTTCAAGGTTTCTTGCCCGTTTATTGTTTGTTGAACCCATATGATTAGAGGAGGGAACCTAAGCAACCGCCTTGACTACAGCTGGTGTTAATTAAGCAATAAGAGGGAATTTTGAAAAATCGTCGATTTTTTTTTTCCAGCGCTTGGACCAAGTAGAGATCGAACTTTCTTGCACTGTAGCAGCCACCACCAGCAGCAGCGGTCAGCCTTTTCCATTCCAACCGGTCAGCGAACTTCTTTAGTGGATTGCAATCATGATGCAAATAAGATAACGGGTGAGCACTGTCTTTGATCCTGTTCTTCCCCTTTCCATGGATTCGTAAACAAGAAACATGCTTCGTTGGTGTGCACAGAATCCATAAAGCTTGTGAGCAGTTTCACCTCATTCTTGAAACTCTTGTTAAAACCAGGCTCCTCTGCCTCTCGATGATGAAGTTTCTTCAAGGCAACTACTTGTGCACTTGGAAGTTGTGCCTTGTAGACACTCCCATAACCAGTGGATCCGGTACAATATTTGAGGTCAAGGTCCTCCGTCGCTGCAATGATTCTTCGTACGGGAAATAAATCTCCATTTCTAAAGATGCTGGCTCCACTTGGGTGGTCTTAACCTTACTACGAGACAGAGAATAACATCCAAGAAAAAAGAGAGTGAAATGGTGATGATGGTAAGAAATATTTTGATGGAATGAGTGTCTCTTGGATTTTGAAGGTAAGCAGTATGAGAAATCAGGGTGTTAATTGACAGAGTAAATAGGTCAAATGATATACATGGGAAGGCATCTTTTCACTTAAATGACTCTGTAGCTCAAATCCAGGAAGTTGAAATTATTACAATGTTCCAAAGATGATAGGATGGACCCATTGATGTAGTTGCGAGAAAGGTCTAGAGCTGTCAACTTGCTTAAAATGGCCAGTATAGTAAGAATCGAGCCACTGATAATGTTTAAACCACTAACAAATCTGCCAAATGACACAGTGCAAAGTGAATGTGTTTTGGACCAATGAAGATGCTTTGGGACAAGTTCAAAGACCAGATTCTTAAGATTGCAAAGTTCTGGAGGGATGGAAGTGAAGAAATGATTGAAAGAAAAATGAAGATCAACTAATTGGCTGAGGTTTCCAAGTGAAGACCGTAACTCACATGTTAGATTATTCGAGGACAGGTTGAGGTACCTGAGTGTTGGAAGGAAAGAAATTTGAGGTGAGATGCTCCAAATGAGCTCATGGTTGGCCAGGCCAAGACGGACAAGGTTTAAGAATTAAGAAAAGTTCATCTTCCCAAACTTATCTCTCATCTTGAGGAACTCTGAATTTGGAGAAATGTCATTGATGCTTCCAGCCTGATTGCGAGCTATACCGAGCCACCTGCAACAACGTGAGTGAGATCGCTGTAGTGACTCCACCATCCACTCTCAAGCAAAGCCAAGCCTTCTGATACTATTAAGGGTTAGCCACAAGACACCAGTAGTAGAAACAACAACAGGACATGAAAAATGCGATGCTTCCAACTGGAACAAGTTTTGGATAGATGGACGCAGCGTTTGTGTTTAATGCTTGTCTTCAATAATAATGCAAAATTCATGAATGATGTGCGTGGCTATTCTCATAGGCTATTCCCGAGTCAAGTTCGTTTGGTTTTTCTAGTGTATTTTTCTACTTTCTTTCAAAACCAAAGGTGATGCATGGGCCCATGCGTACACTGCAGGACTTTGAATTCTATCGTGTCCAATACCTAAGGCTTAAGCTTCAGATTGGCTAGCTCTTTTCTTCCGCAAAGAAAAAAAGTGTCACCAATTGTGGAATTACTTGTAGTCGGGTCAAGATTGTCAGTGTAGGGAGACTTGAAACACTTGGCCTTGAGCTTGCACCCACACATTGGTTACCGACCTTGGAAAAATACACAACACGTCCATGGTAGCGTATTTCTAATACAAGAAAAATGAAAGCAAATAAATTGTATGCGTTTGTGTATCGGCATCTTCTATCATCATTTGAATTGTAGGAGAGGCATCTATAGAAGAAAGCTTTTTGAGTGGTTTTCTCTGGGACGATGGATCGAGAATTCCACACGTGCTTTGATAGATGACGAGTTACATTGGTAGGAAGATGGAGACTCCTGTGTCTCCATCTACATGCTGCTACCCGATTTCCACACAGACTCTTATCAGCAACCACAAAGGGAGTTAACAGATCTCTTCCGCAAAAATAATTTCAAAGACGACTTGTACTGCATTAGAGAAACAGAAACTAATCAGTGGAAATATTTGATAATGAGAAAGAATTGCAATTCAATGATGCTTATGGACTAAGAGGTGAGCATCAATAAAAGCAGAAACACTTTGAGCAAGTCTTCTCAGAGGATGTTCTTAACTAAATAAAAGGGTTAAGTAGCAGGACTTTGTCTTTTTAATGCAGAACCAATCATCAGATTAGCTTAATTAATCTTTGCTAAAACTGTTTAAATGATCTGCCACCAAGCCCCAAAGAATATGGATAGTGATTCAACTGTTCCGAGATCCCACTGGCAATATCATCCTGGCAACTTATCAGTGTCACAGTTTACCATAATGTTTGACTTAATATTTCATCTATATACTAATTCCTTTTGGTGGATATAGATGGAATTATTAACAATTAGCTTTGAAAAAAGAAAAAGCAACTAAAATTAATCGTATAATACATCATATGTAGAGAGACAGAGGACTATATTACATCAGCTAGCATATACTTCATTATATGCGTCCTACCTTCCTCTTTGGGGATATTAGGCTGATCAATCAAGAGTTGTTGCAGCGCACCAAGATCACTGGAACTGCAATATAGCCAAGCCATTGCCAATATGTTTATAACCCTTGGATTGTAAAGTCATTAGCAGACATACGAAGATATCTGCATGCATGAATGCAAAAACACGTAAAATAAACAAAAGGACAGGAAAATACGTTATAAATATATAGTATATTATAGCCTAGTATGTAAATATAGAACTTAACAAACTACTCTGGGATCAATAGGAAGATGAGGAATAGGGTCGATGTTAAGGAAAAACATATCAGCTATTTCTTCTCTTCTGTATTTGTTCTACAAAAGCTCAAAAGTGACTAAGATCTAGTGCTAAGTACATTTTTCCACTCAGATTTCATATCTAAACCTTAAGATATCCACAAATGTAATTCACAACAGAAGTTTCCTAAGAATTTAAGAGAAATCATTTTAAGAAATGAATCTCGATGTACCTGAGTAATACAATTCACAACAGAAGTTCCCTAAGAATTCAAGAGAAATAAAGTTCTCATTTTAAAAAATGGAACTCAGCGTACCTGGGTTTCAAGGTGAGCGCTGAGAGTGCTGAAACAACTGATGATTTAAGCAGGTATCTGCCAGAAAATCAGATGAGCTATTCTGATTTCAACAATACCACTACTCCAAACATGATAATGCAACACATTGTTGGATGCTAATTAGATGATTGGCAGATCAAGATAAATCATGTGTCCCAATTGCTATAACTGATCTATCATTGATGCTTACAACAATCTTGGATCGTGTAACTTCATATTCACCCTTTTTATATAGCAGTAACATTCATATAAAAGAGTTTTGTCATATAAAAGGCCACTTGAACACAATAATCTTTGACTCAAGCAAGCACTCGAACAAGAAAGAATAGCAAAAGCCATGTACAGATTTTAGACAAAAGAATGAAATTTTGTCAAGTACTCAGAATGAAGCATATCAAAGGCCACTTGAACACACAAAATTATGTGACCCGACCAAGCACTCATACAAGAAAGAATAGCCAAACCTACGTAAAGATTTTAGACAAAAGAACATCACATACTCAGCCTGATGCATTTCATGAAGAATCATAAGCCCATCTAAACAGTCAGCAAGACATGGTTTAATCCCAACTCGTTGCCACAATTGTTTCGCATTCAGCTGATTAGAACCTCCACCCCCTTTAACTAACTGTCTACCATCCCTATACATCTTCTCAATTGTCAAAACCACACCGCGAAACTCTTCCCTGCAATATATGTGTATATATATATAAATTCGACCCAAGAAATGAAATTTATAAAAAAAGTTAAGAAATTTAACAAGAAAAAGAAAAATACAAAGTCTTATTCATGGAAAACAAAATGGTCTGCAAAGACTCCAGCTGCTTTCTCACCACTGCATCTACAATTCCATCTACACTCTTCAAATTACCATAATTATTACAATCTCCAATCACCTAATCATCATAATTAAAAACAGACAATTTCAAAATTGTAATCTAATTTTAACAATAATTAACAAACTAATTATCATAACAACAACAACAACAATTACCTTTAACCTCTCAATAATAGCAGAAGCGTTACTAAATTGAGAGATTAATCGAGATTGAAGCTGTTCCCATTCCTCCATTAATCCTCTCACTTTTCTAAATCTTTGCTGATATTTCTTCACCAATCCCTCCATGGCTAAAAGCTTCAAACTTTAAACCCCACATCCACCACGACGACGAGAGCGGCTTTTTAAACCACTTGAATAACTTCCGAAAACGTCGCCGTCTGGTCTCACATTTTTTAATATCACAAAACACCCCCTGAAGTTCTAAACATTGCAATAACCCCCACAAACTTTAGATTGCATTTTATATTCGATCCGATCCAGAATCCAATCAGAAACAATTATAGCAGCTCAGAAACCGAGTAAGAAGCTCCAGCTCCCTCTAATGGAAGAACAAGAAGAAGCAACGGGCTTTGAAATCGAAGTACGAAAAGTCGTAGGAGATGAAGATGTTCTACGATTCATGGATTCGACGGACAACTATTTGACTCTGCTAGATTCCGTATCTTCTACCCTTCGCCAGGTAAACTGTATTATTAAAAAAAATTATTTTTTTGTAATATATTAATAATTAATCTAGATTCTAGTTTAATTTTTGTTAAAATGGAGGTTAAATTTCAATGATCATGGTTATATTTCTAATTAGGTGTGCAATTTCTGTAAAAAAATTAGAAATTGAGATGAATTTGTGGTGTGTGGTGGTTTTAGGGATGGCTGGATTTAGCGATTGCTCGGCAGTCGATGGGGGCTTCACGAATAAATGGGGCTTTATTGGACCATAAATTACACTCCGCTGCCACTTCAGTTCAAGTAGATCAAGAAGATGGTATGATATAATGGCTATATATATATATATATATATATTCATTAATTAAATCATTTTTATTTTTATTTTTCATGAGATTATTTGGTGGTATAGTTGATTCTATGGAGGCTCAACCGCGCTTTATCTTGCGTAAATGGGCATCGGTGGCTGATGGAAAACAGTGTTACGAGCAGCAGAAATTGGGGGAGGATAAGTTGCCAGGGAAATCTAGTAGTTTACAGCTCCGACATCGCGGCGATTCCCAGCTTTCTGGTATTATGTTGTTTCCCTATACATGGAAGTTGGTTGTAGTTGTGTTTTTGTAAGCGATGTAAATGTGTGTAAAATGGAAGTGTTTCTTAACCAGTTATTGGAGATAATTATCTGTTGCTTTTTGGAGCTGTTTGTAATTTTTTAATGATATCTCCTTGGTGGGCTCTCTATTGTTCTTCCGATTTGTGTGTGCAGAAGAAAAAACCTCCGAGAGTGGAGCTCAACTTGACGTTGATGAAAAAGTGGGTGTCTTATAGATTTTGTTGGTTTTGGATTGAATTTGGTGGTATGATTCGATATCTACTGCTTATTGAAATGTAAATGAGCTCAAAGGAGTTGTTTTGTGTTTTTGATTTTTTTTCTTGTAGGTTCAGAAAGAGCGAGCCAAATTACTGTCTATGTTTGGGACTCTGATTTCCCCAAAGCTTCGAGCTGCCCAGCTGTCGTTCGAGACAGGTGCATGACTAAACACAAATTGGCTATGGCAGTAGTGAAAACTAAGTGTCTGACCAATTCTGAAAGTTCAATTGTTGTGCAGCGCTGGAGACACTTGTAGAAATAGCAAACATGCGATCAGCAATGCTATCCTCTTATGAAAGAATCCGCAAAGAACTAGATCACCAAAAGGATGACATGGTGTCTGTTGCTTCAGGTATCTGTAATTATGACTTTGAAATTATTGGTTGCTCTTGCTCATTGCCACATACCCTTGAATATCTGGCCACATGTTAGTATTAGAGAAATGCCCATGACACTTGTGGTGTCCAACACCCAAAACCACCGTGGCGGCGCGGCGCACAAATTACACACCATTGGCCCTAGCAACCATGCGCATGCATGATTTGCTCCTGTCCACTGGATCAGGATAGGGGAGGTGGACACCAACTAGCGTCCGTAGCAATCTTCTGAATTACCTCCATGCCCCAGAAAGAAACAAAGGCCAGAGGCAGATACTTGGTGGCATTTTTGCTTTTGCCTCACTGAATGCCAGGTCACACTTCTCCCCCCTTGCCAAGAGTTCATGGCAAGGGGAAGCAAAGCATTCTCTTGCTATCCCAACCTCTAGCTTCTAGATGCTGCCCTCTCATGCTTGATGTTGGTTTAGCCTGCTGCGAGGATCCCGTATCCAGCATCCTAACCTAAAAAAAGCACCTCAAAACCTCTTCCTTGTATAGGTTAGAGCTATGAAGCTTACCTTATTATTAGTGCAAGGTGAAGGGGCTTTTTCAACTGGTGTGCAGGTTTGGAAAACCATTTTGCCTTAGCTTACTAGTAGAGAGGCTGCTTCTACTGCTTGAAGTCCTGCAATCCAGAAATGATGACAACTGTGAAGCAATATCAAGCAGGGTTTATATATTTTTCATTTAGTGAACTTTTTGTATCATAAAGCTGCCACTCATTTTTCTTATGTGTTGGCATCAAACCCAATTTTTTTTATTAACATTCATCTCAGCAGATTTGGTGATCAGACTCGTAGCTTGTGTTTCTGCAGGTCGTCCATGATGTTGAAAGATGTGCAACCAAGGGATTCTTTGGGTTGCCAATAGATGCGTGATTAACGGATGCAGTTGCCCAGGTAATGACCACTTAGGATCATAGATGCGGGTCTTTGAAGAAGAAAGCACCAAAGATAGGAGCTGGAGAATCCTATTGGAGCTTCCTTCCAATTTGATGCAGAATTGAATTCTTTGCTCTTCATCCTTTGTGGCTTCTTTTACACCCATATTTTACCATTCTGTAGTTGAGCTCAATAATCTCACCATTTTGTTTCTTTGTTTTTTTATTTATTTATGGATTTGTAGTCTGTGAAATTTGGCCACTTCCTGTGAGAATTTCTGCCCAGAAATCACATGTATCATATCTAACGCACCTTTATCTCTATCGTCGTTCCCTCTACGCTGTGCGCGCGCAAGAAGATACATGATGCCCAGTAGTCCTTGTAGCACGTTTCATGGCCCAAGCTCTTAAATCGACTGATCTAGTGAAAACATAAAAAACCAATGCTTTTTCCCTGAGATGGTGTCAATGAGAATAATCGGTGGTGAATTCAGGTCTCGATGATTGATTGAATGTGCTGTCGTCAGACAAAGATTTAGCCGCCACCAAATTAAACTATCTTGGAACATCAAGTACCTGCTTCGAAGTATTCTTATAACTGTTTAAGCATGGTGCCGCGATGATCAGAAAGAAAATGGACAGTCATGGACTGCAAATTTTGTACTGATTATATGCATTTCCAATATTTATTGCCACCAGACCTGTATGTAGCTTTTTCCAAGGAAAATAAAATTAAAAGAAAAACGCAGTGAATCTTTCTTTTCCTCAGAAATTAGCCGGAACCAAGTTGAACATGGAAGAAACTGAAATAGCAAGGATATCAGGGGAGTTGTTCCTTGTACAAAAACTCACTTGAAAAACATCCTAGAAACATTTATTTCATTTTTTTATTTCTCCGACCAAACACAGCAACTTGGATGACAAAAAATATCCAAGGAAGCACGTAGTCATTTCGACCCTACGACCCTAGGGAAGGCCACACGCCTCCAAACTGATGTTTATGGTCTTACTTGCACTGTTAAGCAATTCACAGCACCAAAAATTAAATAAGAAAAGAAAAGAAAAGGAAAAGCCAAATAAATCATACAGCCGTACTATAAATGTCACGTTGAAGCAACTTCAAGTAAAACGCATCATGAAACATTTGACTTGATGAAAAAGAGGGAACCTGAAATTTCACCACCATTGTTTTCTGATACTGCCCAGTTTTTTATTGGTCTCAAGAATTTGTCACTCAGAAGAACAAGAGCGTTATATTTCGATCTGGATGCCCCCAGAAACCGTAGCATGTCTTTTTTATACCTCAGCACAAAAATGAAGCAAGGCCATGATGAATAACTTTACAACAACACAGCTTTTCAACACAATCTATACAGCACAAGCAAAAAATTGACAACCGTGAAAAAACCCTAAACAAAATAAAGAAATTTTACAAGGGGGAGAGAGAGAGACCAATACCGCTAGAAAGAACTCCAATTGTCAGAACTTTTTTTGGGAGTTGGATTGTTTGATGAAACCTTAAAGGTGCCACTGAAGCCAAATGGATCTGAGTCATCGAATGAAGAGAATGCATGACTATGGCCAAAATCTTTCAAGCTGTTTATGGAGTAGAACCTTGCATGCTTTTCTTGTGGTGAAAACCCACCTTCAGTCATGCTGAAGGAAAGGAATCAAATCTCGAGTTTGTCAAAATGATCCCCTGCTTCACTGTACCTTGGAGAGTTGCTAAATCTTGACATTGGGGAGCCTGCAACAGATTCTTCAAAAAATATACTATTTTTCTGAATAGTATTTGCAGGGGATGTGGATCCCGTTCTTATAGGCTTTAGACCAAAATCATCAGATCCAAAGAAATCTCCCTCATTCTCCAATGATACCTGCTATATGACACAGTGCATGTGAATTAATATTTGCGAGCTACCAAACTGACAACCTAGTGGTTTGATACAATATCAAACCAATAAGCTGCGATGCTAGGGAAAAAAAATACAATCACAGATAACAAATAGCATTATGAGCTTACTGAAATGGGAAATCAAGGATGAAATATGTTCATAATTTAAGGGTAAGGTTAGAGATACTAAAACTAAAAAAAAAACTCACAGTTTGGCTCTCTTCTAACCAAATTATTAAGCTTCCCTAATTTAATGGTTTCAGTACAAACTCTCTAATAGCACATGGCATACATCACGAAGCTCAACTGACTACATGGACACCAAATAAGCATCTAGATATCTCATATCTCATTGGATGCTAAAACCTGTGGACTGGCCAATAGGTTCACTTCCACCAAAGAGCCTATGTCTGAAAATATGGAAACCTAAGGATAGTGGCATGGCCTAAGGTATGCACCCTACGTGCAAACATGATGGTAATTACAAGAGCATGCCTTAAATCATAAGAGCATTACAACAATCATAGTTGTGTGGGTTAAATCAATATCAGGTACAAGTTGGATAGAGTGATCTATAAAGAAGTAATAACTGCATGGAATGTTCTTCAGTAAGCTACAGATTTGGATATCCAACATGTATCCATGATCAAATGCAGAAGAATAGAGTGATTCAGGAATTTTGGACTCACCTTGTTGCCTGTAGGGTTAAATCCCCAGACTGAGTCCACATCATCATTTGTGTCAAAAGCACCCCAAATTGATTCATCGAAGCTTCTATTGCCGGAAACATAAAAAGTTCATTATCATCATGAAGTAGGTCAACAATCAGCATTAAAGTAAGAGCATATAGGTCAAAGGCATAGAAACAAATCGATGGCCGTACCTATGTGTATCTATATCTGCTTCAGTACTCTTGGCAAAAACATCAGAAAAGTCTTGAGATGGACTTTCTGACGCAGACCTTCCAGCTGGACTGCCTTGAGGGCTTCTTGCCATTTCATCTTCACTGTGGTTATAAGCAGATTCACTCTCAAGTACATGTTGGCCGGTGAAAATCCCTGACCTCCCATCACCATTTGATAATGAATCAGGGGTTAAACTATCATCTACAGATGCTCTCTCCTTTTGACCAGGAGCACTTTTCACATCAACAGTGAGCTCGTTGGAAAACCCTGAAAGTGGAAATGATATGTTGCACAAATAAATTCCTACTAAATGTGTTCAATATTCATGAGAAAAATCCACTCAGTTCATGCAATTTATTTGAGATGTAAAAGGAGAAATGAAGCATAAGCTGTGATAAATAGTACCACATTAGGAAGGTAAAGCATACCTTCATCTTCAAACTTGTCCCAATCTTCATCCCAAGTAGCAGCATCCTCTTGAATTCCTGGTTGCCAACCTTGAGAATAGCAAAAATAAATAAATAAACAAAGAAAGGAACCATAATAGGAACTAATTCTTTCAGAAGTTGATGAAAAACCTAATACAACAAAATATTCCACACATTGAACAATAGACAACTTGAAAAAATCCTACAATGTGCCACATAAAAATAAGTGCATCATTGATCTTGTTAATTGAAAATTTTCTCCAAGAATTGGATCCAAACAGGGTATTCTTAAGGAATAGAATTCAACACGCATCAGTTATTACATTATTTAAGAAAGAGCTAGCCTGCTTTTGCTTTTCAAAAACACATGAAGCAGCAAACTCTTTTCTTTGAGCTGGGAAGGGAAGGGCTTGATGAAATGTAAAGCACAGCATGACTGCTATTTTAAGAACTCGGTAGCAAAAGGCAGGCACTATGACACAAAATAAAGAGGAGTAACGGTACCAAAAGGAAGCTCAATCACTGCAGTTGACTTCACAGTGAGTTCATGTTTCTTGCAGCGTTGAGTTAAAGCCTTTAATAGCTCATCAAGGTCTGATTGTATACGATCAGCACGAACCTATGAAAAGCACCAAAGGATGAGTGTTGGATAAAATCTCCAATGACACACCACAGTAAGACTGTTACAATTTACCTGAAGAATACCATCTGCACTGCCACCTTGTTCCATGTTAGTTATTGCTTGATGCAACTCCAGCTTTCTCTCCTATATGTTACACAGGAGAAAATATATCATGGGATACAATTTCATACACTAGCATTTTACTGTTATAAGACCAGACAAGCTCCATGGTTTCAAATGGTAAGCAATTACGAAACTGAATGCCACCAATTAAATGGGCACAACGCATTTATTGTTGACTTCTCACATCCAGGAAAAACTATCTGTCTAAAATCTAAACATGCTAGATAAAAAGACTACAGCCATTGTTGAGAAAGATAAAAAAAAAAAAAAGAGGAAGAGAAAAGGAAGTGAAGTGCTGGGAAAGCATGTGATGATGCATCTAATAAGAACCACTTTTTGGAAGAAAAGAACAAGAATCCATGTTACAATATGAAGTCATGAGCTGTCCACTTTGACCAGGTAATGAGGCAGAAAGTGCATGAAATCCACTTGCTTAAAATCAGCTTTGGTGAAATCAGTTCAGTAACTCGTGCATACATGTGCATGTGCTGTTTGTATCATATAAAGAGAGAAGGGAGAGGGCTTGTCTACGAAGTATTGACATTCCAAAAGGCTTACAGAGAGGGAATAATACCCGGCTCATCACTACTTAAAAAAAAGTACAGTTCTTACCTTAATGTCACGAAATGTTGCCTCTTCAATTGTTAATTTAGATGCCACTTCTGCAACTTGCTTGTACTTCTCTTCGTATTTCTTACCCAGCAACCCTGCCTGTTATGTAATTTGTCAATATAGAACACCATAGAAGTCACGTTGTTATGAACGATTGAGACCAGATTCTTTATATTTCAAAGAATACCTCTCGTGTATCAGCCAAAGCCCTTTCTGTGATTTCATTTAGCCTATTATCACATCTGCTTTTATATAGAACCTGGCATACACAACAAGAAAGACAAAAAAAAATGAGAAGGGTAATTTAAGAACAAATCCATTATGATGCTATATTTTTCAGAAAGGATGACAAACTGATTGAATCCTAATTGTTTCTTTATCAACAGACATACTGCACAGTGGACATATTAAAATCGTTGATGATCAAGGGGAAGAAAATAGCATGAACTGAAATATCCTAATGAATAGCATTCATAGAAGACACAATTTTTCAGTCAAGAGCGTCTGTTTGAACTACTTCTGTAATTACTCTACATTCTCCAACGATAAATAATGATCTTAAATGGTCGTTGAAGCAAACAAGAAGCACCAGATATTCGATCTAGATCTTGTTGTCTCATTATCACTGAACTCCTTTCCACCCAACACACTACTGTGTCACCAACCACCACATATAAAGTCAGGGCCAGGTCTGAAACCACCCCTTTTTTAAGACTTGGGATTTTCATCTCATATTTGATTTCCATGCATCAAATATTGGCAAAAGTTGGGTATCAATGAAAAGAAAACAAATCGAAGAGGGGGGGGTTGAGCAGCTACTCACAAGATCCTGCATTTTAGAACGGTAAAACTCAATCTTTTCCTTGAAGTCCAAAATCAGCTTCTCTGCTTCATCAATCTGCACCAAATATAACATATTCATTGAACTTTCATAATGAATCTCAGAAATATGTGTCTCAGGTGAAAAGAAAAATATGATAAGCAAAATAACATCGGAAAAAAAGATGACAACTAAACAGATGAAATTAGATGAAAAACTATGACCAAACAATTAGCAAAATGGAATAAAAGCAATGGAAATTTATTTTTTTCTGGACCAAATTGAAGTGTTATTCTTTTAGGTCTTGACATCCAAATGCAAATATTACAGTTCAGACTAAGATAGAAATTCCTTCTGCTGTGGTTAGGGAAGTTAAAAGGGTTCCAGCAAAATCCAAAAGAAAAAAGTATCCAATTCAAAAATATTTTGGTGTGTGAATCAAAAGAGCAGAGCATGATGCCTTTTTCTCTGAGGCCGTTCCATCTTGAGTCAATGAGCTTGCTGAATTCTGCTCTCCACCTTCATGTTGGTTCAAAAAGGAATCCTCCAAGACTGGCGCTCCTGACATATGCTGATTGTTGGCCATTGCAGCATCAGGCTGGGGGACATTTACTGGAACTGGTGGCCTCAGACCAAGGATAGGAGCCATAGGTCGGGCACCCATCCCCAGCTGCTGTCCAAAACCTAATAGTAAGAAGAATGGGAACATCAAGAAAATCTCATCCACAAGAAAGGAAAGAATGAGAAATAAAAGATCTTTTTGAAGAAACTGAAACCCATACCAGGCCTGGGACCCCACGCAGCATTTCCATAAGCAACTTTGGGTTGACCTGTCATTGACAACAAGGTCTCATCATACATAACATGATTTGGAAGTGCTGCTGGAAGAGGACAGCCTTCCCTGTACCTCTCCATCAAATAAAGGGCAAAGCAGAATTCCCTCAAAGAAAGCATGCTATCACTATCTTGATCAGATAAATCCCAAACCTGCTTTAAAATCTCTGCAAGAGGAAGATAAAGACTTAATAAGCATAAACAATCAGAAAAGAAAAGGAGATCTGCACAAAGTTCTTATGCAGCAATACACATATAACACTGAATATTCATCTCAATCATATCCAAAATCAATTGTACAGCCTGGAGAAACTATCATCCCAAATCAATGTCAGACAAGGTTCTCAGGCAATAGCTTATGAAGCATTACACTGCACCAATGAAACTATACAGTCTAAAAACCTAAATCAAATTAAAAAGTCTAGAAAAAACATATCCTAAAATAATGTCCCATTAGCAATTTGACTCCCCCCATTGGAAGGATCCTAAACAATATGGTTAATTTGCAATGAACACTTTACAATGCTTAATCCACAGAGAGTCCATTGCCATGTGAAAAATGAAAATCCATTACCTCTTGGTAACCTCCAGCTCAGAAAAAGATTCCGTGCCTGCTCACCAGTGATTCTTCCATCTCTGTCAGTATCTACTTCCATAAAAACTTTAGTATAATTTTGAATGTCTGCTGGTTTCATCTTTGACCATGAAAGCTGTGAGTTATCAGAAGAATTTCCAGTTCCAGCTGAAATGCCAGGTGACACAATTGAGGCAGAACTTGAAGCTGAAACATGCGGGCTGGAGCTCAGTGATGATTGGGTCCACTGAGGCTGGCCGCCTAGAGGTTGCATTGCAAAAGCACTCTGAAGCGAATCAAGTGAGCTGGACTTAACTGGGCCTTGGGCCCAGGTGCCACTAGAAACTGGGACACTGGAAGATAAGGATGGTGTGCTAACAGCTTTCAACAGTGAATCAAGTGAGCCGGACTTAACCGGAGGTTGTGCATCACCAGTAGCAGACAGCAGAGAGGGTTCCTGTTTTGTTGCAGCAGCGGTTGCAGAAAATACATCACCACCAAAAAACAAATTAGAGGCAAACCCATTTCCAGAAACAACCGGGACTTTAGAATCATTAGCAGTGAGCTGGGAGGAAACTGAGCTTAGAGGTCGTGGCTGAGTAGTGGTCAATGTAGATGGCCGGACACCTCCAGGGCCAGGTGGAGCTCCACCAGTCCTTCCACCAAGCCAATCATTTGAGATGTTCGGGTTTGATACACCGGGAGTGGAGCCGACAGTACCACCAGACATGAACTGAGGTGGATGAGAAGCAGTTCCAGTTGGCATTACTGATGATGGACCCCCAAGACTACTGGAAAGCATACCCTGAGGTGGACGGGAAGCAGTTCCAGGAGGGACACCCTGAAGTGGTCTCATTGTCTGACTTTGCTGTGGAAAGTATTGTGGGTTCATACTACCATTTGGAACTCCTGGTACTCTAAATCCGGGACTTTGCAACGCTGTCTGAGCAAAAGCACCCATCTGTGGGGCAGATGAAGCAACCATTTGAGGCACGGCCGTTTGAACTCCTGGTCCTCTAAAGCCAAAACCTTGAGATGCTGTTGGGGCAACAGCACCCATCTGTGGGCCAGAAGAAGCAACCATTTGAGGCACAGCCGTTTGAACTCCTGGTCCTCTAAAGCCAAAACCTTGAGATGCTGTTGGGGCACCAGCACCCATCTGCAGGGCAGTTGAAGCAGCAGCCATTTGAGGCCCCGCTGTGGCATGAAGATTAATTTGCGGCGGTGGGATTTTAGCTGCAGCTGGCCCATTTAATGCCGCCTTGACAATATCCGGTGTCAAATCTCGCTTACTCTGTGCAACAGTTACAAGTCTAAGAGCATTAAAAAATTCCGGCCGGCCAAGGAAGCCACTACGACTCTGATCAGCATGCATCCATATCTGCACCCACATCACAAAAGAAAAAAAAAACACCAATAATCTCCGATTAAATATAACAAATTCTCACATATAATATTCCAAAAAAAAAAGCTTTGACCCAATTTAATCAAATTTTTATAAAGAAATAAACTTTTTCACTATCAGGCATCTAATTAAAAAATAACCTAAACATAATGCATTCACTAATAATAATTCAAATTCTGAAGTTTAAACAAAAATCAACAGAATATAGAGGGAGAGAGGGAGGGAGAGATGACCTGAGCAAGGACTTGTTTGGGCAAATTGGATCCTTGAAAGAAAGAAAAACCTTCAGCTCCACTAATTCTTCCATCTCCATCTAAATCAGCTCTCTTGAAGTAAGCTTCGAATACATCCATGTTTGGCACCGCCATTTCTATTTCCTCCGATTTAGTAGATCACATGAATTGAATTGAAGAAGAAAGGAGGTAAAGTTACAAAAAAAAAATTATAAATCCTGGTGGTTGTATCGAGGAGAGCAATTGGGAGTTTATTGGAGTTTGGAATTGAATTGGGAATTTAGTTAATTAAAAGGAAGAGGATATCTTTTTTTTGCAAAGTTTATGTTCCCAAATCGACAGGAAAGCAAGCGAGAGGATGAGTTTGGTGCTGGAAGAAAAACAAAGAGAAATTGCGTGGTTTTATGAATTCGCCCCGCTTTTCTTGTTAAAATTCAAAAATGTACCGTATTCAGGAATTAGTGTTTTCAATTTAGCCCAATTTGTGGCCGGTTTTCCGGTCAGGTGATTCCGGTTTTTTGCCCTAATAATCAAATCAATGTGAACGTCTAAAATCCATAAGTGTCAGACACAATTTGGTGTCTAATCTAGAAAATGATCTGGATTATCGAGTCAATGAAGCTATTTTAATTTTTTTAATTTATTAATTTTAACCCAACTGATTTTGAATTAATTTTGATTAAATAAACTACATCGTGAGTCACTTAAATTTAATAGAATTGATATAAAAAATAATTTCAATTAAAACATTTAAATCAAGTTTAGTATGACAGTTTATTCGATATTTAATAGCAATGCTAAAATCCTATTGTGTAAAAAACTTTTAAGGAAAAGAAAAGGTTTTTGTCTCCCTACAAAAATACTTCCTGAATTAGTTATTGTATTGTAAAATAATTTAATTCGTTTGTCTTTTGTAGATATTGTATGGTATAAAAAAAATTAAATATTTACTTGTCTCTTTTTTTATTAGCAAAGGATAAGCGATTTTTATTTTTATTTGATTTTTTTTATTTTTTATTTAAAGAAATCAAAGGCCAAAATTAACCCAATATATTTAAGTTTAACCATGTATTGAGTCTAAATATATAAAAATATGATAAATTAATAGATTTTATATACTTGGACTCAACTAAGAATTTTCTCTTATAAAATTAGAGATATTTTTTTCTTTGATAAATGAGAGTTAAATGCTATCAAAAAAAGAAAATCTTTTAAGCCATCCCCTCAATAAAACAATAAGAAAAATGAGTTATAAAGACTCATTAAATTCTTAGAAAAAAAAGGTTTTAAATCTATATTTTTTATGGTATATTTATTTTTAGAGGTTTTTTTTTAAATTTTATTGTATTTCCTTTTAAAAATATAATTATTTAAGTATTAAAAATCTTCAAATCTATAAAAAAAATTCTTTTGGGATCAATCTTCGTCCATCTTGTTAAGAAAAAATAAATTGAATTACTAAAATCATGATTAATTTATTATCCAACATGTAAGCATTTGCTCGGAAGCTACTTCGCCAATTATTATTACAAAATATATGGCAACTTGGCAATTTAGAGAAGTTTTGGCACCCCATGCAAGAAAAGATGCATCCTGCCACGAAAGGGATGTGAGTGTCAAGAGCTGTATCTGAGGACGAGGAATGGCAAGAACTCCCACCATTTCAGAGTCCATAGAAGTAGCAGATTGTGACTAAACAGATTCCACTGAAACAAGAAGCTTTTACAGCTTCTGTATAGTTTCCTTTTCATACAGTATGACAAGAAATCTATTTGATCAATTAGCCTGGATAATGCTATGCATGAAGGATCAAGATCCTTTTTTAGGAATGCCAAGGTCTTCTGTTTATCTTCACGTGTTTTGCTTTTAATAAAGTAATTCTGTCTTCTTTCCATGGTCTAGTCAGCAGATATAAGGGCCTCTGCCTCAACTTATTTGCAGGCGAAGGTTGGCAAGAATATGGCGGATCTCTTGCCGAATTCGGATGCTAACAAGGAGAAAAGTCTCTCCCCAAAGGATCAAATCAAAGGGCACACAAGAAACAAAAGTCCGAAATTGAGAAAGATTGATCAGTATGGCGAGAAAGCAGTCTCTTGACAAAGTGTGAAGCTGCTGCTAAGAACTCAAGTCCCAAGATGAAGTTGAAGTACAAGCTTCCATGGTAAGTTGCTAAGAAATCATTGACCTGGAATGTGATTCTTATATAGGTTCAAGGTAAATGACGAGCCTGCTATTTCTTGATGTTGTTATCTTTGCTAGTAATTTGACTATCTACCAGTATGCATTATGGCCTCATGTGCAACTAAAAGAAAACATTGATACCACTAAAAACATGATAGGTGTTTTTATGTTCATTGTTCTCTCTTAACGGTTGAATAATGTTTCTTAACATGGTTGCAGGATTTATTGCCAGTTACCTGCTCAGGCATGGATAAAACTGCAATCTCGAGTTCCCTTGATAGATTCATATATTCCCCAACGACAGAATCCAGGAGGCTGGAGGACTACAAAGTCAAAGGTGTGTGATTTAGAAATGCTTCGAGCTTTGGGCACATGGTCCTTTACCTGTGGAAAACTTTCATATCTGAATCTCATTTCTGTTGTCTGCAGTTCAGACTACAGAAAGGAGGCATGCTTTCTAATACGAAAGGTTAATGTTGACCTAGTATTGGACATTCTAAGTTCCTCCTTGAACATACAATCTATCACATGGCTCTACATGCCATGAAAATCTTCAAGGGTCTAGTGCGGGATCTATCTTCTCCCAGAAATGTGTATCTCGGGGTTATAATACGGATCATCATAAATTAAGTGCATAGTGACTATAACCGGATTCTGAGTTTGACTTCCCAGCTGCTGCATCGATCATGTAACTCTTGACTGTCAACTTCATGACCGTCAGCAACCAGTCTACCGAAGATGTCGACCTTGGAATCCAAAATAATTGATTTTGCAGGGTAGGACACTTTGTTATTTTGGTTATAGAAAGTTTATCCAGTGTGGATTGATAAATCGTGATCAGCATTTGTATATTTTTGGTGGAAGACTGGATACACAACAGGTTGTGAGGGGCTGAAAATATTGATGTTGGCTTGGTCTTTGTAGCTTTTAGCAATGAAAAAGACGAAGCTGATCACTTTGTAAAACCTCGCATCCCTGCATGTCACTTTCGATACAAGTCACAGTTCCCTCAGCAAGAGTCCATCGTAGACATGCTATAGCTGAGAAATTCTTTGTACATCTGACAGCCTAGAATCATATCCGCTATTGGAACCAAGGTAACAGCTAATAGTAAGTAATCTCCTCCCAAATAGCCTTGCTAGAAATAGAAGATACATGTCATTTATATTTATAATAGCAGCTATCATAAGCCTCAGATCCTATTAAATCAGTCGATTTTTGCACAAGATGCATATAGTATGGGCACTCTAGAATCATAATGACCCAATCAAGTAAAATGTAACCCACAACAATAGACCTAGCCCTTAATAACCATTGCGAATATAAGTCTTTCGCGTACCAAACCGCTCAACATGTTATGTCTGACTGTATAAACGTTTTCTCTTATATTGTCATCAATCATCATCCTTAAACTCGACAAGCTTCTACTAGAGCATTTCTGCAATTCTGGAGGAGACATCATCCAAACAAGTCATATTGCTCCAGCTGCCAGTAAGGAATACAGCTCCCCGGGGATTCCATTTTCCCAACCAACTGGTCTATTCCTGCATTCATAAACCAATAGCTTAAGAAAATTGGATTGTTTGAAAATCGCAGTGCATGCTTATCAAAGCTGGTTACGGACATAAGGCTGTCTGAAATAGCTCAAGTGTTGAATAGAACTCTCAATGCATGAATATTACGGGAAATTAAGGACAAAAAAATTCATTACCTATGTCTGGACTATGTAAGTACATGTGGTCGGAAACTGGGGTGGCGTCTTCATCAGGTTGGTTGTCTTCTGGCTTGGTCTTCTTCTCTTTAAAAGACTCAATTTCTGTCTCTACTTCAGATTCTCCACTGTTTGGTAGTAAAGCTGATTGCTTTCTTTTTGAACGAGCTCTCCTATTTTGGAACCAATTATAGACATTTGTTTCAGAAATCTGGCCATGTTGTGCAAGTTCCTTGGTTATATCTTTGATCTTCTGCCTGCCTGGAGTCGCATTGCATTGTTTGAAAATCTGCTCAAGGATTTCAAGTTGCGCTGGTTTTGGAGTCCACCGCTGCCTCGACCCTATCTTGTGGACAGAAGATGACAGTAATGGATCGCAAAAGTATGGATTCCCAAGTCGCATGCCTAAATCAGAAGCAAAACATCGAAGATTTACCTCAACAAAACCAAGTAAAACACATGCTTATTAAGAAATTAATAGGACGATTAGTCAAGAACAAATTACATGGACAATAAATGGCTAGGCAAAGAATTATCTCAGCATAACTTTCCCCCACGATAAAGATAGAACAAGACAGCTTCAAACATTCAGCAATACAAGTGCCATCAAACCAATACTGTTTAGGGTTCTTTAGCTGGTGGAAGTGATCAACAATTGGCAAGTGAAATTTTGAGAGAAAGAAAAGGCCAACAGTGCTATAAAGAGGGCAAATTGAGTAAGAGTGATCCAAAAGGTAAAGTAACATAGCTCTCCATATCCAATAACTTTCAAACTCCACTGAATTCCCCCATTGATTCAGTTCATAGATACACAAAACAAAAGATTATAACATGCACAACAAACCCTTCAAAGGAAAGAAGAAACAAACCAGCAAAATCCTGGTGGGCAGAGAGAGACTTGTGCATCTCAACAAGCTGCTCACAGATAGTGGCATAAACAGAAATTTGTTTCCTCAGCATCTCCATTTGCTCATCAGTCATCACTTTAACACCTAACCCACCTCCATTTTGAAACTTTCCATCCTCCATGAATCTCTCTCTAGCTAACAAGAACTATTTATATATGCTACCTCTCTCTCTTTTCCCAATAATGTTTCACTTTCTGGCTGCGACGTGAAAAAGGAGTTGAGAAGTAGAAGAAGAAGTAGTAGAATTGAAGCAATCGCAAGACAAGAAGAGGGACTCTGCTCTGCAGCATAAAGGGTAGAAAAAGGCAGGAAGGGTTGACGAGGTGCGCATTTTAGCATGATTGAGCGGGTTTCGCGCGTCAAGATCTCCCTCACGCCCCGAATCTTGGTCTTCATATGAATCATAGATTTTGCAAGTAACGGTAAATTCCATATTTATCTCTTTTTTATCACAAACATTCTTTATTTAATTTAATTTAATTTTTTGAGAGTTGGTTTAGATTTAACATAACTAATCACCTTTAAAAACAAAATTAAAACTTCAAATATTTAACTTAATTAACTTTAAGAGGCGTATATGTCTTTAAGATTTTATTTAAAAAAAAAAAAGCTTTTGTAGATTATGAATACCTCAATTCAAGTAATTCTAAATTTTGATAGTAAAACATAGAGTTTATTCTATTTAGAAAATCTTATTCTATGTTTTTTTAGTTTATTTTAGGTGAAGACATGCATGGGAGTTAAATCCAAAGAAAATCAATGTTTTTTAAACATTAATGCCGGTTTTCATTAGTCATGGAATCCGGCATTTCATGCGTGACTCAATGGTCCAAACATTTGCTTGAGTAAGAAAATGGAGAATGTTACGAGCTCTCCTTGTCCTAGCGCCTAGGCTCTCTTTTTTTATTACCGGTAATTCAATCAAGTCTTAGTCTCATCCTGTTTCAAACTAAATTATTTAGTATAACCTACTTCCTTCGAAACCAAAGTTATTGAATCTGTATCAGTCAAACGGGCAGATAATAATTAATTAAAATAATGTTGATTTGAAAAAAATCAAATTAAATTTTAATTAAACCGATCAAGTCACTTTGAGTTAATTCTCATTTTATTTTAAAAAAATCATCTTAAATTAAATCTTAAGTCTAAAATAGGCTCGCCGCTCTTAATAACATTTTATTATATTTGTAATTATTATCATAGAAATCTGAGTAGATAATCTAATAATTTTAGTCAAAAATTAAAAAAAAAAAAGGAGACGGCTCAAGATCAGTCGGCCATGACCAATCCTTTCAACTGCAAGCAAGAATTAAAAGCGATAAGAACATTAGAATAAGATCGTCACTACAAGATTAAAAGAGAGCGACACAGAACACATGGCCTAGCTAGCCGCTGCAGAACTCTTAATTCTTGGCATGGAACAAGGAAATTTGGTGTCCCTGGCAAGAGCAACAAAGTTGAGGGAATGTGGGGGTGTCTCTATCTTTCATATCTTATTTAAATTAATAACCAAAAATATACATACTTAAACTGTAACTAGTTAATTACCACGACACGGTCGCATTTTTTCATAAACACCACCAAGGCTGCTCTCACACAGAAACAAGGAGGAGGACTTCCTTGTTTTGCGGGTGGCTTGAAGATCTATAGCAAAGCCGCATGGCCGCCTCAGATTCCTGGCATCATCACTGCCGACTCCTGGATAACCAGGATTGCCTTTAGAAGCTCTTTTGCGATGCTCAGGTCAAACAAACATTCAAGTGAGAGAACCCAACTAACCAAATTCAAGAGATTACAAAAAGAAGAAGAGGGTCCCTTTTCATCGCTATAAAAACATGGAAGATCATGAGCAGCTAACTTGAAAAAGCCATTGATTTTCGTCAATAGGTGGTCCTGGACATGTGTCTTTCCCTCAAAAGCTAATTTGAGATGAGAGGTTTTCTCTCGCACTTGACATTGACCGCCAGCCTCTTTAACAACCGAAAGGGAGACAACTCCAATACTATCCTCGAGCCTTGGATCGGAGCTAAGGTGACTCATTTCTCTCCTAGACTATAGGATCTAGATTAGTTGGTAAACCTGGCCGCGGCGCTAATACCAATTGATAGGTGGTATTGGACCTATCTCTTTCTCAAAAGCTAGCTTAAAAGGTGAGGCTTTCCCTCACGCTTATAAATCGATACTCATGTGGAGTGAAGTCATGAATAATTCCACCTATCATGAAATTATTCACTTAAGGAAAGGAGAATGCATCATCAAATGGACCTCAAACAATAGTAACATTGTAGCTTTACTTTAAAGAAAACAGCAATCAAAAAAGACCAAAAAGCTAGTAAATGGAAACCTGCATCGCTCACTAAATCCATTCGTCGTCTGAATCTTCAAAATAATGTTGTTTCTTGGCTAAATTCAATCTGTGACGGAATCAATCCTGTGGTGTTCTTCAATATAAAATTCTTTCTCGACTAAACTCAATCCGAACGGTAGAGAAGCTTTCCTGGATTCACATAATCCAATCTTCGACACTTGGCTTAGGTTTGCTTTTGAGCAGATGATGGTCATCTTTTTCAAACCTTCTAAACTCTTAAGCAGATTTTCCACTGCAACAACCCGATGACCTTTTCCCTTCAACTTTATTTTTATGGCTTGCAGTTGATGAGCAATTAGGTTATGAAATCCTTCGTGCTGTTTACAGAACTTGGATATCCAAAACTTCAATGTCTGAAAAAGAAATATCGAAATGGTGAGGTAAAGGAATGTGTAGCCAGCATGGAAAGGGAAGTTCTGATAATTTCTCAACTACCCACCATGGCATACTTAGGTTGCATTACATTTTCACTACACAAGAGGGATAGAGTCTCTAAATTCGGTGATCTTCTGAGAATGTAAGCTAAAACTAGAAAGTGATAGTCCTTCAGACAACTATTCGCATTAATGACCGAGTGCTGAAGGTTGTCGAACACAACTGAGCAATAGTTGTGAATGAACTGAGTCTACAACATAAGTAAACATTAGTCAACATTCAAGTTTCAACTCGTCTTGTCATGAAACAATTAAGGTTCAATCTAAGCATTAGGAAAGAGTGTGAGTACTTTAAGAACACACTCTTTAGCTCTGACACTCTTGTACAGCACACAACCCTGGTGAAGCTCAGTTATACGATCGCAAATAGTTATCACATCAATATGGTCATTTAAAGTATCAATATTCAGAGTAGCATGGTTCAGAACTTTGAACTGACTCAGGTAAACGTTATTTGCAGACCATACTGTCCACTCCAACTCTTAGAGATTAGGGGCATTAATTTTCATTGTGCAGTTGTTTACAGGAGACAAGGAATTCAAGTCCAAGAATAACTTCTGCAGTCTCTCAGTTGAGATGCAAATCTCCGAGAGATTATATGGGAGATCAAGTAACGTTAATTCTTCAAGACATGGATGATTGATACTAATTTTGTCTGTCTTTTAAATCGGAAAGACTCAACCTTTTAAGTGATGGGCAGGTAGTTGAAATCAACTTTTTTAAAACATCTTCAGAATCAGAACCTACTACTGGAGTCAGGGAGAGTTCCTCGAGAGAAACAAAAACCCCCGCAGGCTCTTTGACACACTTGTAATACAGATCCAAGTCAAGGACTCTAAAAGTTTCAGAACAGTACATACACTGCGGCAACTCGCAGATTGGCTTTTCCTCCGACTCAAAGAGAGGATCTCTACGTATCCCAACCTCAAGGTCAATCTCCTGAACCCGACAATTCACTGCAACACGGATCCATTTGTCAATAAGATTTACATCTGCATCACAGTTATTGTTGCGGCAATACCAGTTCAGGCAAAGACGCTGTATCGCCATCCCATTTCGCTGGCTCAGCAACCCATCCACAGGATCAATAAATTGATTGCACGAATTCGGGGGACCGTGATAGAAACATTTTGATACAAACTTCAGATATGGCCTAGATACAAACATCTGTCTAAATCTTTTTGATACCACACCAATTCGAGCTGTCATCCATCTCAAGGAAAGAGAAAATGTGATGAATAATGGGATCTGGTAAGTTCCAGAATTGATCCATCGCCTCGGCATTCCTACATTGTGCTTTCCTACAGCGTTCTCTGACCAGCGAGGCCATTGTTATACCCGAAACTCTCTACCTAAAAAGATGAATATCTTCCACATCAGAAACTATCAAAATATTAATATTAAAAAAACAATAATACGTGAAAACTGACAACAGCCCCACAAACAGAACTCAAAGCCAAACCCTAAATATCATGCTTTAAAAACCCTACATTCACACACCCTGCTCTAAATCATATTGACAGATTCAAAATGTAAATTGCAACCACATGGATTATAGATTATTTAAAACAATATGTAAAACAAAAGGAATAGAGAAAACATACCTGAGCAACTCGACAGTGTTCTTTTTAATTTTTATTTTTTTTATGAATAGGGTTTGATATGATTTTCTATCCCTCTCTTCTTGCATATACGCCTCGTTCAATGAAAATAAATTTTTAAAAATTTACTTTCCGTATTTATTTATTTTTAAAGAAATTAATCAATAAAATACTTTTTAATTAAAAAAATTAACTTAAATTTAAAAAAATATTTTTTTTATTTTAAATAGAAAATAGTTTTTAGAAGTTATGAAAAAATTAGAAATATCTTGTTTTTGTTAATTATATTATATTTAATTTTCAATCTTTTGATTTCTATATATTTTATTTTGAATCATTTTTATTTAATTTTATCTTTTAAAATTTTATTTTTATACCAACTTTGATTTTGATTTTTGATTTTTGATTTTTGATTTTTTATTCTTTTTTAATTGAGAATTTTTATCTATTAGATTTGGTCTTCATTTTTTTTACAATTATTTATTTTGTATAAAATAATTTAAAAAATTATATCTTTTAAATTTTATCATCTATTAATTTTTTATCTGTCAAATTTGATTCTTTTTTTAAATAAACTTGAAAAAAATATTAATAAATTTGTTAATTTTTTATCTGTCAAATTTGATTTTTTTTTTAAATAAACTTGAAAAAAAACATTAATAAATTATTTTTCAAATTATTTTTTATGATATAGACAAACATTATAAAATGTTTTCTAAATTAGTTTTTAAACACTACTATATATCTAAAATAATTTTTTTTCTATATAAATCATTTTAAAAAAAATTCAACAAAACAAATAGGTCTTCAGAAGCTTCTCTTACAAGAGATGCTATTTAAAAGAACTAAGTTTGTAATAAAAATTTTTAAATACTGTAAATATAATCTTTTCACTTATAAGCAATTCAATGGTAAAATCTTATTTAGAAGAGTCCATTTTAATTTAATATATTTGATACACAATTATATTTTATAATTTAATATGATTCAATTGATTTAATAAGTTTAAAAATAAATCAGATAATTTTTAATTAATTTAATATTAACTATATTTTATAATTTAATATGATTTGATTGATTTAATCAATTTAAAAATAAATCAGATAATTTATAATTAATTTAATATTAAATAATAAAATTAAAAAATTAAAAAATTAATTAAAATAATAAAAATAATTCAAATAACCTTGAACGAACTTGCTAAACTCATAACACGGATTATAAGATTAAAATAACTTTATAAAAAATAACTTAAAAATATATAAATTTAAAAAAAAATGCTAATGAAAAAAAACTATTGTAAGAAATAATATTTTAATAACTTTGCAAGAGAGATAAGAATAACATTCATGTAAGGTAGATATTTTGTCCACTCCTCTTTGAGCATGGAAAACAAGCATTAAAAAACGAAAATAATTAGTGGCCTTCCATTTACCCCATGGAGATGCTCTCAAGGATTGATAGCTGTGACAGCGGGCTGTCTCTGCAAGTAAAGATAGAGACATGGATAGGATAGGAAGAAGGTGCTTCCAGGAAACAAATCTCCTAGCCCTCCGTTGTTGATGAAACATATAGATCATGCAAGGAACGTCATAATCACCTAACATGTGTGCTCTTTAAGGATCAGAGCTGCATATATCTATAGTTGTCAAGTTGGGAGATCGCGTGTATCCACTCTGTCCTGTTGTCGACGCAATCCTTGTTTGATCCAAGTGATCTATCTACGTACAGCAAGAAAAAGTCAGAATCATGACAGAAGGAGAGGCTTCTCGTGGAAGGCAGAATCCACAGCTGAGTGAATTTCTTATCGGTATCAATGCGCTTATGCCCATCTACCTTCCTCTTTCTTTATTCAATCTCTTCTCGGTTTTCCAGGGAACATTTTGTACCTATTTATTTATTTCTGTATTTTAAAAATATTTTTAAAAAATTTAAATTTATTTTAAATTAATATGATTTTATTTCAAATTATTTTAATGTGTTAATATTAAAAATAATTTTTAAAAAAATTATTAACATGTATTTTAACCGAAAAAATTATTTTAAAAAAACTATAACAACATCCTCAGTTGATTTTGTTTTCAAAAGAGTTGAACAAACCAAGACGATGTCAGCATAGGTTTTATGCTTAGTTCCTTTGTCATGGAATTAAGGAAATGTTTGCTTGTTTTGTGTTTTAAAAAACAAAAACAAAAATAAAAATTATTAAATTAATATTTTTAATTATATTAATGTTAAAAATAATTTTAAAAAAATATTATTTTAATATATTTTCAAATAAAAACATTCGATCAAATATTCTATAAATCATCAAATATACTATAAATCATAACATATTTTCATTTAAAAACATCTACACCCCTGTAAATCACAACATATTTCCATTTAGGAACGTCCAGTAACAATAACTCTAATTTATAAAATCGAAGGTTTTCAAAAGAGTTGAACAAACCAAGACGATGTCAGCATAGGTTTTCATGATTTAAAAACAGTTGAATAAAAAAAGACGATGTCAGTTTATACAAGATAAACATGTCTTTTCATCTAGTTCAATTGTTCTTGTAATTTCTTAAATTTTAGATTAAAAACAAAATAAAAAATCCTGATGTTTTTTTTTTTATATATAGTTATCGCTATTCAATGAAAAAGTGAATAAAAATAGTTAAAAATGTCTGAAACTCTCCAAATGGTGAGGGTTAGATTTTCTTGTATTAAAAAACACAGGTATCCAAATTGATAATTTTGAAGAGAAAATATAAACGTAGAAATTTTAAAACAAAATATAATTGCTTTTGTTCTTTTCTTTTTTTACTTTACAAACACCCAAACATGGGCCCCGTGCCGGGCTTTAACAAGCATGAAACACGCTCCGCACCCTAGAGTCCTCCTCGGGTCTGCAAATTACACGTTCATGATTTGCCTCCGTTGAAGTTTAAACTTGTCATCATCTGTAAGAACCACCATCATGCAAGGTTAAAAAAACAGCAACTCCAATTGAATTTTTGGTGAATCCAAGGGGTGCTGCACCTCTCGTCTCCTGCACGAGTAATCATGTCTACTCTCCGCGTAATACGACAGACAGGGTAAAAAGAACACCAGATCAGACAACAGAGCCCAATCAGAGAATGACACGCAACTTTATTTCACCAAGCTAACCAAGCAAGCACAGAAGGGAGAATATTTTAGTGGGATTGAAGGGCAAAGCTTATTTTAAGGCCCACTATAGAAGCTAGCATAGAATGATTGGAAAATAAAATACAACACCATAAATGTTAAATACATTGACGATTTACTGCATGAAGCAGCAACTGGTTACAACAATTTCCCATCAAAAAGCGATCAACAGCCTCCTCCTCTAACCATGTCATTCAACTACATCACCCCCAAAGACGGCAACTTACAAACAAAACCTACCAGCACTTGTTTGGCAAGTGACATCATCGACATTCAGAGGATGGAGTAGCAAGAAAATGACAATCGAACAAGCCACAGGCTAGAAACTCCAAGAAAATAATCAGTGGAGAGGTTAGAAGAGACACGATGGAGTGAAGAGAGGACAATACAGGGATCATCCATCTAATTGAACAAAAAAAAATCTGACCACACCCAGGTATCAACGAAAAAGTACAAGAAACACGAAAAAGAACGGGGCATTAAACCAATTTAATATACCACATCCACGTAAACACAGAATTTAGTGCAACCTCAAACTGATACAGGCATCAAACCGTTCAAAACCTAAGGCTGGAATACACTGCAGTAATTCTTATCTAATTCCTTTCTATAAAGAGGAGCACAAGGCATATATAGATATGGTATTGAACAAATTAACCATCAAGCAGAGAGACAAAGTAATCTACAGAAGATAATCTAATTCATTAAACTTTGATTCAAGTACAGATAAGTGGCATTCTCCCTTCTACAACTAATAACTTCTTTCCCTTAGAAGGAGGAGGACAAAATAACAAAGGGAGCAGTACGCATATCCTTCCCTTTAAAAGATAACTGAAAGACAAAAAATTAACAACCAAAATAGCCAGCCATTAGCATCAAATGTCCAAACATTGTCACAACCTACATGACTAAGCTATTCTCTGGCTCCATATCCTACTCGTCATCGTCATCTTCCTGCAAAGAAATTGCGAACAGCCCCAAATTAGACCAACGCAAAATTATCAAATAAAACAAACACCAAACAACATTAAACAAATCTAACCTCCCCGCTTCCCTCTTCATCATCTTCATCGTCATCATTGACCTCTGACATTGACTTCTCAGACTCCTCTTCTTCCTTGGGCCCTTCAGCCTAGTATTCATGCAGAAAACAAAATAAATTTCAACAATTAAGATGATTACAGTCTGACAAATAAAAAACCAGGTCAGCACTGTTACCTGCTCCTTGTTGTAAGCTTTCATCTTCTTCTCATATTCAACCTTCCTCTTGTCCGCTTTGGCAACAAAGGGTGCTTTCTCCTATATTCGTTCAATTATGATCAAGTCAAAAAAAGCATACTAATATTATTAATCACAAAGTAAACCCCAAATATTAAATTAAATAATAAATCACTTACAGCCTCTGACAGTGACTTCCATTTATCTCCTCCAGCTTTTCCAACCTGATCATTGATTCATCACAGCAAAGTCAACAAACAATAAATCACAAAATGAAAATTCAACTTGACAGCCAAATATATACAAGTAATTAAACTAGCAATAACTGAATGCTCACAGCTGCAACGGATTTGTTTTTAGGGTGTTCCCTCTTGTACTGCTCTCTGAACTCCTCCCTATAGTCAATAATAAATATTCATTTAAAAAACTGACATAGTTTATTTTCAATTTAGCTAAAATGATCACAAGGAGGAAGAATATAGAGTAAGAAAAGTACATAAAGACGAAGAATGCACTGGCAGGCCTCTTGGGCTTGTTTGGATCCTTAGCTGCCTTTCCTGATTTCCGGGCTGCTGCTCCTCCTCCTTTGGTTGGCTTCTTGTTCACAGAGAGCCTGATAAACCACATCACAAAACGACAGGCGTATAATCACAAAACGACAGCAAAAAACTTGAAAACCGATTTTTCTAGATCTAAGATCTAAGAGACCGCAGAACACGTTTCACACGTGACAAATACTGAAATTGATAGGAAACAGGATATGAGAAAATTACTTGGCGGTCTTAGTTTCTGACTTTGATCTTCCTCCTTTCATTGCGAATCCTGCAGTTTCAACACCGGATCAGCTCAAAACACAGCTTAAATCAACGAGAACCGGTAAAAATCGGATCAAAACCGGCAAGACTTACCGGTAGGTGAGCTGAGATAGGGTTTGAAAGAGAGAGAAAGAGGAGGAGAGAAGGGGGGAGGATATTTTTACGTGTTAGAGTGTGAAGAGAGTTGAGGGAGGAGCGGAGATATTAAGTGTAGTGAAGGAAATTGAAATTCAATTGCGGATGAAATGAAAGTGGGAGAGGTGGAATGGGGTTTGGGCGGGATTTGGAAATTGCATGACACGTCATCAATCTTTGTGCTCTTGATCTATTGGCTGCGTGGTTGTTAAGCTTTCGACGGCTTACCCTTTGATTACTGCTATTCCTCTTTGTGCTTCTCTTTGTGCTTCTTCGCTCTCACATAAGCAGTGATGTGTGATCATCTAAGGTTGGTTGGATTCCAGAGATGTAAGGCCCAGATTTGATCAACGGAATGGGCTATGCTGCGCGAGGCGTTTTAGTTGATAACTATTACCATAGTTAGAACTGGCCCAGCAAACTCTGGTCATCATTCAAACCCAAGTTGGCTTGGTTCAGGGATTTGTGGTGCTTATATTTCATATCAATTAAAAATATTTAATTAATTAACATACACAGCCGTTTAGCATAAATTTTATTTAAAAATCTCTCTCGAAACTTTAGTCAATAAGAAATTATAATTTTTAATTTTTAAAAATTATTTTTTATTGTAAAAGTTATCATAATACGAACAACACCCGTTATTTTTTAAAATCATTTAAAATATTAATTTGATAAACTTGTCAATTTTATACGTGTATAAATTAATTATATTTTTTAATTTTTTAATCTAGAAGGTATTGTTTTAAAAATATAATAAAATTGAATTAGGTCATTGCTGAGTTAACAATTATGAGTGTTGTATTAGATTAATAGTTTCTAGGACCTGGCATGGATATGCCGTATCACACTGCGGATTTTAATGCTTGATGTGCAATTTTCACTTTTATATTGGTTTTTGACGGTAAAAAAATTATTAAATTAACTGCGAAAAAGATAGGTTGCTTCGATTTGATAGCAAACAAGGACGTGTGAGCAGATAAATAAATTATTATCTATTTGTTTTTTTATTTTTCTTATCTTAATAGAAAATGTGCACCTAATTAAGTAATTTTAATGACGAATAATGACGGGGAGATCCTGTTGTCATTGCCAAAATGCACATGGTCCCCCCTTCTTCTTCTTTTTTATTTCAAATAATTTTATTAGATGGTATTAAATTAATTCATGATAATAGCATCCTGTCATCCACGCTAAATAATTGGTGTGTAATGATTTAACACGATTATTGATCGCAGGTAACCCACTTTATCGATCACGATTTGCTTTCACCGGCGAGAAACGAGGTTGCATGTCCCTGCGGATTTTCTTGTGAATA
>NW_011499943.1:460451-484014 GCF_000495115.2 Populus euphratica
TATAAAAAATAAATTTTAAAAAATATAAAATTATGATTTTAATAAGTAACTATAACGGCACTTTCAAATACATTTTTAATTTTAAAAAATATTAAAAGTTGTTTGAAAGTAATTGTTAACTGTGATTTTGGCATGAAAAATATATTAGATTTTTAATAAATTTTAAAATAAAAAATATTTTGACAAACAATTATAACTATACATTCAAATATGCTTTTAATTTTAGAAAATCCTAGGATTATGTTAAGATTTATCTGGGAGTAGTTATTAACTGTGATTTTGTCATCAAAAATATATTAAATTTATTTAATATATTTTTAAATAAAAAATCACTTTAAAAATATTTTATGCCACTGTCTCGAATACACGCTTAATTTAACCTACGCATCGTATCTGCACATTTGTCTTAATAAACGTGGTAGCGTTGGGGAGGAAAATTTAATCGTCATGCCCGCGACATTCATGCTGTGACGTCTACCGTACACTCAGCAGATGAATTGCATCGCTTGACACGGAAGGAAAAAAGACATTAAAAAAAAAAAATGAAAGAGTTTACCCACACTTCCAAGCAACTTGCGATGTAGCCGTTCTAGAGTAATATAAAAATATCTTAATAGCTTTATTTAATTTTTTAATACGGTACCATTATCTTTACCATTTAAAATTAATTAATAGTTTAAAATAACATATGTTTTTTTTTTTTGTCTCGGTTGATTATTTTACAACGGTAATAACAGGACACAAAGTATCAAGTACAGGTTTATTCCATTGAATTTTTAAGTTTGAAACTTGAGATCAATAGTAGATTAATTTTTATTCATTTAAATGTATTAAATAAATATGAGAAATATGTCACCAAGATCATTATAGAAAAATGTAGACTTGACTTGTATGAAAATAGAATAACTAGGTTTCACACTAGAAATGTGTTTTTTTCAAATAACATTGTAAACTCCAGCCAAGTTTGTGGTGGATGCAAATATTTTTATTTTATTTTAAAAATAATAATAAAATAAAATTTATTTAGAAATGCGGTTATGATTGTTTTTAAAATATTTTTTATCTAAAAATATATTAAAATAATATTTTTTATTTTTTAATAATTATTTTTAAAAATAATGCATCCAAATGATTTAAGATATAAAAAAATTAATTTTTTTAATAACACGGTGCAAAACAATGTCATAGACTTCGTTCAAGATAAATTTAAAACAAATTGTTTGAAAGTTGAGATGGCACGGTTGAGTCACAACCATGTTGATTTTTTTAATATTGTTTTTAAAAATATCAAAAATAGCATTTGTGTCCCGGGCTGGTTTCGCAAAGGAGGGCCCAAGCTCGATGATGATGGACCAATAGAGAGCCAGAGCCAAGCCTTACGAGTCTGCCGCTCCACTCTCTAGTTTCTGCCCAAACCTCTCTTAAAAACCTATCCACAGCATGTCCCTCAATCCCTTGGCTGCGAGCGAGCTAGTCTCGGAGTCACATGTCTAACTTTTCACTCGCAGATATTATTTCTCTGTTTTTGTTTTCAATCTCTTATTTCTAACCGCCGCCTCCTATGAGGGTTTCTTGAGGACCGTTAGCTTGAAAGGCCAACACCCTATCACCAAATCACTCCTAGATTAGATATTTTCCGGTTTTCATAGATTTCTTGGTGTTTTAGAAACGCAATCAGCATGAAAGAAGATGGAAATTTTTATTTTTTTTCATTGATTCAATCTTTTTTTCCAACAATCTGGTGGGAATTTTGTTTACCAAGAAAAAAAAGCAAATAAATGTGAAATGTGGATGCAGTGGCTCCGCATGTGGAGTTTTTTTTTTTTACTGTTGGGATTTCTCTAGAAAGAATGATCTTGCAGCTATCTATTTTTCTTTCAGGGGTCAATGCTTTTGAAGGAATTTGGTTTGTTTTTGGGAAAAAATAGAAAGCTGATTTTAAACCTAAGACAGGGCAAATGATGTCTTACACTTGATCTCTGAACTTCAGGTAAGTTCACTTGTTGACAAGTTCTTTACTGATGCCCATGTTCTTGTCCTTTATTCTGGTCCTTCATTTCTTTCGAAGGTGCAAGGCTACTGTAATTGCTTCAAGAAAAGGGCAAGAAATGAAGAAGTAGGCTGAAGGGTTACTTTGTTAATCTGTTGTGATGTTCTGAGTTTGAACAGACAGGTTTTAAACTTGTGTATTTTGGTTTGATAAAACAACTGCTGTAAACTAAAGAACGAGCCTGGAGAATTTTTTTAATTTTGTTCTTCGTACACTGCTATCTTGCAACTACAGGTGGAATTATTTTAAATTTTTTTATGGCCACTGAATGATTTGTTAAAGAACGTGATAATTTTGAAATCAATATAGAAATTCTTTGAAAGGTTCATATCTATGTTTTATTTTTTTTTGGGTTATTGATGGTAGGTCTCTGTGCCTGGAGTTGAATGTGAATTTGCTTGCCCGCCTGCTTGCCGATGCTGTTTATATGATGCCTTTGTCCATTTTCAGGCAAGAGAAATGGGTAATAAATCAAAGAAGAATTAAGTGGCCAGGCGGGATGTGTTTAAATGGACAGAAGAACGTATGGATGATGCCTTCATTGATGCCCTTATCCGTCAACAAAGGCTGGGAAACAGGGTTGATAATATGGTGAGGGAATTGCGTGAAAACATCGGCATGCCATTTGAAAAAGATCACTTGAAGAATCGTTTGAAGACCCTTAAAAATAATTTCAAGGAGTGCTTTGACATTTTTAATGGTGCAAATGGTTGTCTGGAGCCCTGAAAATAAAACGTGGGCTGCGAAGCCTGAAATATGGAAAGCCTTTGTAAAGGTCTGTTTACATTCTCTCCTGTCATCCATCTAACATTTAATCACACCATTACTTGTGGAATTGGTGCTTCAAGAATGCTTTATCCTTATAAAACCTAATGCAAAAAAATGTATGACTACACCAATTGCCCATTATGATGAGCTGTCACTGCTTTTTGCAAAAGATAGAGCCAAGTCAAACGGTGCTCATACCACGAAGGAGAAAGCAGACCAATGGGTTGGCTCTGGAAGTCCCTACTTGCTTGATGGTTTCAACTTGCCAAACCAAGTTACACTTAACCTTGAGGGCTCAAACGAGATGAATGATGGGACAAGTCAGCTAGCAACTCCTGATGAAGCAAATTATCAGGCAGATTCTCAAGGATGTTCTCATTCTGCAACATCATTGAAAGGCAAAAAGCGCAAAGCTTCAAGTGTTGATGCAGTTGAGAGGGAGCTCAAAGGCATAAAGGATGCTTAAAGAAGTTGCACGGGCAATTAGGGAGGGAAATCTCATTGCCGAGAGAGGACGCCCCCATGTTTACTCCGAGCAAGAAGTTTTCTCGGAATTGGTAAGGATAGGAGTTGAAACACATCTACGGTACAAGGCCTACACTTTCCTTGTAAGTTCTGGGAGGGTAAGGGCTTTCTTTGGTTGCCCGCCTGGGGAGCGCAGGGAATTTTTGCTGCACATGATGTATAATCCTGATGACTCTTCAACTCTTGATTGATCAGTCTGTGTTCCAATTGAACTGTTAATATCGGCATTGTTCCTGGGAGGGAGTTTTTCAACACAAGTAACTCTGTACAAGTGTTTCTTCTTCTTTTTTTCCTCTGTAGATTTGGTTGGGGAATAGGACAGGTAATTGTAACCCAAGCTTGTGTATACATGATGGCTGATCATTTTAGCATTCAGGTGATTGTTATGGAGAATAAATTAAATTTGACTAGATGGAAGAAAAACCTGAGCTTCCACTGAAGTGCCATTGGTTCCCATTGCTTACCCGTCATATCGATTGTTAATGTGCCAAGTTCTGCACACCTCTGTATTTTGTTGCCCCATCCCCATGACAGCAATAAAATGTTAAACTAGTAAATAAAATAAAAAACGTTAGGAGTATTGAGATTTTTTTTTTTGACAATATTATCACATATCATCAAGTGATTTTATCTTGAATTCTTTTAACTTATTTTTATACGAGTTTTTAATTAAATTATGTCTGAATTGAAGTGAATTAATCAATTTAATCGGTTAAAGAAATAATTTGAATAATCAATAAAAATATCATTTCATTTTAAAAAATATTAAGACTATATCTAATTGGATTGATCCCAATGACCCTACAACTTAGATTATAGACGTTAATAAATTAAATAATTTTGTTTTTTTATAAAGTATTTGTTATATTGAATTTTATGATAAAAATAAATATTTATAAAATTAAGTATCAATCATAAAAAAAAAAATATTTGAGATTGTGATAACTCTATAAAAAATAAACAAAAATAAACTATGAATCTCACTTTTAAACTCATCTAAAATTAAAAAGCAATAAAACAATTAAAACATATCAGAGGATCAAAACTTAAAACAAAATATATTAGATTTAACAAGTACAACTACCAAACTCATAAATCAAGTAATCTCGATTAACACGTTAAACCCGCAAATTAGGTAATAGACTCTATTGGGATTAATAACTTATTTTTAAAAAAAATATTATTTATTTAACTATATAATAATAAAAATAAATATTAAAAAATATTATTTATTTAACTATGTAATAATAAAAATAAACAATTGTAAAATCAAGTGTCAAATCATATAGAGTAAAATAAAATTAATTATAAAACTCAATTATTAATCAGCACAATATCAAACTATTAAATAAAAAAATTAAAAAAAAATAAAAGTTAAATTTATCAAACCTATGAAGAGACCTATGAACTTTCTAAAATTTAATAATTTTTTTTTAAAATTGATTTTTTTAATTATAAAATAATAAAAATAGATAATCAATTCAATAAAAAAAAAAGATATCCTAGCAAACCTGTAAACTAGAGTAATTTGAGTTATTTCACTAAACAAATGAGACTATTAACTTCACAAAAATTAATAAACATAATTTTTTTATTTAACTAAACTTTGTTAAAAAATAGAACATATATGTAACGTTGAGATATTTTTCTAATAACAATTCAGTGTTAGGATTTTTTTTAATATCATAATAATTATATAAAAATTAAATTAAAATAAATTATCAACTCTAAATCTCAATAACAGATTAAAGTAAAAAAAACTAATAAGTATAAAAAAAAATACCATGTTTTACTCGTACACTTTATACTCAACATAGCAGAACCATCATACATGGCTGCCTCTATGGAGTTAATTTTGGCTAGTGTTTCTGTGATTGTTCATGGAGATTTAAAATAAAAATGTTATTGGAATAGTTTTAAAATGAAAAGGACGCGGGGCATGATTTTTATATTCTCACCGAGATAAATGCCTCTAAGATAAAAAGCTGGGGGATACAGGGTGTGTTAAAACAACACATGTCTTCGTCACGTCTCATGGTTTTTCAACCACCGAACGCAACAATGACGTGTACTTGTCAAGGGAATGACATGTCATTCGTGGATTATAAACTTGCCCGCTTCGTTTTCTGAAGGAAAAATACCCGCCACTGTTAACTCTTTTTGGCAACGGAGGGAGAGATCAGAAAATACGGTGCAGAAGAAAAATCCAGAGGAAGAAAGTCTCCCATAAACCGAACGGTTGATGGAAGCTCATAATCTCTTGCTTTCCATTTCATGAAGCGACCTTCGATTTCTGAGCGGCGGGCCTTCGTAAGCAGGTGGCCTGCCAAGTGTTCGAAGAAATTCCTGAGAGCAACTGGGACACATTTATCACTTTTAAATGTTTCTTGAAATCTAATGTCCAAGGCAATGGACTGGAAGTTGACATCTATCAGTTTACAACCTATACTGCCAACGGCAAGTAATGTCTTAAAGAGTAGCAGCATGATTTTGATGGCACATTGCAGTACAAGAATCTGCTACAGAAAGATACCCAAAAACATTCGTTATCCGCGACGCTCCAAGCTTCCTCCTGATTTTGGAGTGAATTTGTTCTTGAAGAAGCCTCAAATAGATTCAGTTCAAGATCACAGTGATGACTTGACTAAGGAGGAGGAGGAGGAAATTGAAGTAAATAATGGCGAGATAGTTTGGGAATCAGAAGAGCTTGAAGCAATATCATCTCTTTTTCGGGGGAGAATCCCTCAAAAACCTGGGAAACTAGGTAGAGAAAGACCTCTCCCTCTTCCTGTTCCTTACAAGTTAAGACCTTTAGGACTTCCTGCACCGAAAAAACATGTTAATAAACAGGTTTCCTTGAGTCGGGCATCTATATCCAATCAAATTTATAAGAACCCAAGTTTTCTTATCGGTTTAGCCAAGGAGATTAAACGCCTTAGCCCAGATCAAGATGTGTCTGTAGTTCTTGATAAATGCTCTCGTTACCTGCACAAGGGGTCATTATCCTTAACAATTCGAGAGTTGGGTCATTTGGGTCTTCCTGAGAGAGCTCTGCAAACATTCTGTTGGGTTCAGAAGCAGTCTCGGCTTTTCCCTGATGATCGTGTTTTGGCTTCCACAGTCGAAGTTTTGGCAAGGAACGATGACTTGAAAGTGCCATTCAACTTGGAGAAGTTTACTAATTTGGCCAGCAGGAGAGTGATTGAAGCAATGGTAAAAGGGTTGATTAGAGGTGGTAGCTTAAAGCTTGCCTGGAAGCTTATTTCAGTTGCCAAGGATGGTAAAAGAATGTTAGACCCTAGTGTGTATGCAAAGATTATACTGGAGCTGGGGAAGAACCCCGATAAACATGTGCTTGCAGAAGCCCTATTGGATGAACTTGCGGAAAGAGAAGATTTGAATTTAAGCCAGCAGGATTGTACTGCTGTAATGAAAGTTTGCATTAAGCTTGGGAAATTTGAAGCTGTGGAAAGCCTGTTTAACTGGTTTAGACAATCCGGGCATGACCCAAGCGTAGTTATGTACACCACTCTTATTCACAGTCGTTACTCAGAGAGTAAATATAGGGAGGCGTTGGCTGTAGTTTGGGAAATGGAGGGTTCAGATTGTCTCTTTGATCTCACGGCTTATCGTGTGGTTATAAAGCTTTTTGTTGCCTTGAATGATCTGCCGAGGGCTGTAAGATATTTTTCGAAACTCAAGGAAGCAGGCCTCTCTCCGACATATGACATATACAGAAACTTGATTACACTTTATATGGTTTCTGGACGGCTGGCAAAGTGCAAGGAGGTGTGGAAGGAGGCAGAAATGGCAGGATTCAAGTTTAGCAAGGAAATGGCAGCAGGGTTGTTGCAACTCAAAACAGAAACGAGGTTAGTTGAAACAAACACAGAGGAAACACAGACATTACCATTTTAGTGCAAGAACAAAGGAATTACTTGACAGTTAATAATCTCTGATGGGCAACTTATGAGATTTGAAACAACTGCACTGTAATTTATTGAGCACTTACTTTTATCATTTAATTATTCATGCATAGCGGCATGCCCATTTGAACAATATTACTTGAACGCGTTGCACATGTTAGTTTGAACTTTTCTTGATGCCTGGGACATCAAATGACAAACTCTCACTTACACTAGCTATTAATTCTAGTTTATGGAGGTTATTTTGGCAGCTTCTCAGACCCTTCATCTACTAGCATTGCATTGTTCTTGAAAAACAAATCGACTTTTGTGTTTTGCCCACATTCCACATATAGAATTGCGTAACTGATATAAATGATTATGATAAACCATCTGACCTGCCGACCCACATTTACAGAATGCATTAACCAAGCCGCACAAACTCATGGAATTGATGAATGTGCTGCCTCTTATTTATATTCTCTTAATCAGTCCAACCATTTCTATCTCAAACCTAATTCTGCTTTTGAATGCGATAGTTCACAGTGCTTTCCTTCCAGACGTCCTTTTCAAGATAGATTTCATAAAAGCTTACTTCTCCACCTGCTCTTATCGTCAGTGCAGCAGTGCTCCTTGTGCCATAGCATCCCTGTTCGTTAGACAATAAGTATTAATTGATGATTATGAGGCGAAGGGTTCTCATGGAGTGATTAAGTGGTAAATCAAACATGTTAATTTTTACCAGTGGGGTGTCTATTTCAACAAATATGGAGCTTAGATTGAATTCCCAGTCAATAGAGCAGATACCCGGCAACCTGCTTTTGTCAGCCTTAACTTTGTCCCTCATTAGTTTTTCCAGCACCTCCTTCACGGGTATTTCACTTTCACCGTATTTGCCAAGCAGATCCCTCAATTTGAGTCCAAGTCGCTGTGCCTGCAGAGTAAAAAAATGGGACCAACTGAATATTTGCTACTGAATTTGCTGTCTCCTTTCTCATCCAAAACCACCTACTTTATAGATGTTCAATATGGCCAATTTGGCTTCTATTTTTTATTCCCTTTTATTTTATCTGCGTTAGTTTTATTAATGTACTGAAGTGTAATGCATGCCTGACCTTGTGCCAGGGGGAGTCCAGCTTTGCATTTGAAAGCACATGAAGGCCAGGAGAAACCTCTTGAATGACAACAGGTTCACCTTCGGGCCTGTTGGAGAGATAGACCATGCTTTTGGATGAAATGTCAGCTAAGATCAGGTTGAACCCATTGTACTGATGGGCATCTTTCACCAGTCCCTCTGCGAATTCCTTCGGACTCTTTGTGCTCTGCAATGTATTGGAAACGAAATAAGGGGGCGTAAGGGACAAATTTAGAATTGTCAATTTTCCACAATCTTTTGCATTTTCCTACAATTATCCTTTCATGTGCATGTTCCTGCCCGCATCTAAGGCGATGTATCTTGTAAAATCAAACATAGAATATAAAGTCTGCAAGTATGCGTAATTACGTATCTCTATGCTTGCCAGAAGTTACTGTATGTGTTGTAGTCAGAAAGGCCCTGTGAAAATTATACCATAAATCTAATTTTACCACTCAAAACCTAAAGTGGCCTGGCCATGCAGCCACTTAAAGTACTGCAATCTCTTAACCTAAAAAAGTACTAGCGGGCCAAAGTCCAAAGAAAGAAGTGTAGCTTCCATTGGTACTGCTATTAGCATATCGATGAAAACAAACTTATGCTCAGTAAACTTCCATTAGAGCAATCCAACTGTTAATTCGATGTTTCCCATGTTGGAAACCACTCAGCTGTGAAGATTGTTCTTAACAATGAAATCTAGAGACAGGACAGTACAGCACAGCACTGAGATTTTTGAGCTAGTTCTTGGAAGAATAGCAAGTGTAATGGTCCAAAAAATGGTTTGAGGATGAACAGGGTTACCTCCAAGAAAAGAACAGGGAGTTCCCCACGACTCTTTGCCTCTGGGAATGGATGGAGCTCTAGTACATTTGTAATGAAAGCCACTCTTCCTGTCCTCGAACAAGCCAGCCATGTTCCTCCTGCCACCGCATCTCTCCCTCCCAATATTTCACTACCATCCCACCATGCCACTGGCTCTGTCGGCCTTCATAAAATGCACGGACAGGAAAGAAAGAAAGAAACAACATCACAACCATCTCCATTAAACCACAGAAGAAAATATCAATAAAGCCAATAAAGGTGAGCTTGCCTGTTGTGATACTCATCTCTGTTCTGCAAGAGAAGCAGGGGATAGAGTGGATGAGCTTGCCATATAAAAGCTGCTATGCACATTATTCAATTCAATGGACTTGCAGTCAAGAAATTGATGGAAGAAGAAGAAAGAACTTAGATACAAGGGGAACAAAAACAACGAGCATCAAATATCTATGTTTCCGTGTTGTTGACACCTTCGACTATATATAAGCAAATATTGCGCAAAAATTAATAATAATAATAAAAAAAAAAGAGAGAGTCCAGATGATCCAGTGGGGTCCAAAATTCCTTTGTGATATGGATGAATGTAAGGAAAGAAAAACCAAAGCAAAACCCCGTGCATACGTGTAGCTATCCATATCCATGGTGGGCTATAAACCATTGGCGCCACCTAATGAAACTCATGGTGATTTTGATGGGCATTTTCTCTGCGTATCTAGCGGGTTTTTCGGGTTAGAAGAAATGAAGATAATAATGATAAATAAAACATGTATCTCTGTCAGAATTATAAAGTATTATCTTAAGGATATATTTATTTAATGTAATTCGTTTTTGTCTCTCTGAAATATTAACAATTATCAACATGAAAAGCAGTGCATCCATAATTATCTGCTAATTCAAGAGAGGGTGAGCGAGCTATGAGTAACAGCACCCACGATATATTTTCCAAATTAAATCAACTTTTATTCATTAATGGAATTTTTCCCAGAAAGGAGAGAGTGAAAGATAGACGAGTCGAGCAACGATGTGATTTGTAAGATCGAAGCCTGAGAAAGATTCGGTGGGAAAGGAAGACATCATGTCATGACTACAAGGACGGCGACTCGGAGAGCAACGATGTGATTTGTAACGACACCCACGATATATTTTCCGCTCTGTTAATTTTAGACTGAAGAACCATGTTTATTATTGGAACAGTGCTGCATTTCTTTTCTATTAATATTTTTTATTTTATTTCAGCCACCTCTCAATTTTATAATATCTACCCTGTTAATCCTAGATTGAGAAAGGCCATAACCATGTTTATTATTAGCTGGACCAATCTATATGTAAATTGAAACCTATATCCTCTTACTGTTTAATTGTGCTACTCCCTGTTTAAATAATAATTTTTTATTTTTTAAAATTATATTCATCACTAACACGTTAAAATAATAAAAAAAGAAAAAAGAAAAAAGAAAAAAGAAATAATCTTCTTAAAAATCACGCCACCAAAACAAATAAGATATTGGGTATCGGTCAAAAGAAAGCAATTTCCCTAGCTGAAGATGACAAGATGTACATCAAGGAGGCGGCTCAACTATTTTTCGAGGCCTGTAATTGCGCGTTGCGTCGGTGGGAAAACCTCCCTAGGGCTATTTGCTGCTGTTTAATGTTTCCATGGTCGCGTCAGTTGTCTAGAGGTTGATGGAGATCTTCTAGGTGATTTTTATTTATTTATTAATTTTTTCCCCCTCAAACGGGTTACAACACTTGGTTTTGACGTTGGGTACACACAACAACAACAACAACCCGTATTTGAGGCAACATTGAATGCATAACCAGAGAGAAAAAAGTACAGAGACAAGCAACAACAGGGTAATGAATTCAAGAACTGCCACCAGCTTGTGCGGCACTAGGAGGTGGCAGTTAGACTGCCTCGCATGTGTTAGGGCAAGGTGATCCAATATCTAGGCATGTACCATGCTATGCGCCATCATTTTTCAGATCGGCCGGCCCTAAATCCTACTCTTGCATGATTCAGCCATGCAGGAAGGCCCCATCTCCCCTGTTTAGGTACAGTTATCTCCATAACATCCTCCACTCGTTTTGTTTTTTGTCATTTCCTTGCTTGCTAACCTTGAGCAATCACACTCTCACCACGGTTCACGCTCAACTTCCTTCTTTGTTTCTAAATGACAGTCGAAAGAGTTATTAAAACCTGTTCAAAGGTTTAGTTTGTGGGTAAATAAAAAATGATATCATTTTATTTTATTTTTCTTAAATCGAGCCAGATTGATTTAGCCATTATTAATCAACCTGTTATGTTAATTAAATTAATTCAATATGTTTTTATTTAAAATTTACATATTATCTTCTCATCATCTCTTGAAAATATAAAAAACTTTTAGAATATGTTTGGAGTTATGATAACAATTTTAATGCTTTTTTCTATGAATTGAAAACATAAAAAACCTTTAAAATATGTCTGGAGTTATGATAACAATTTTAATGCTTTTCACTTAAAAATATATTAAAATAAATTTTTTTATTTTTTAAAAATTATTTTTAATATCAGTATATTAAAATAATATAATTAAAAATTAAAAATTAAAAAAAAAACTATCTCCATCCCTTCCCAAACAAACCTTGAATCTTAAGCTTAGAAAATCCCTTTATAACGAGATCAACCACTTTAAATAGATAAGGGTCAGGGAAGTCAATGTAATAGTTTGAATGTGCTAAGGTAGTTTGATCCTTCTAAAGCCCAGTGGGCTAGGCCCACGACTCCAAGCTCATGCCACGGCCCAGACCACCTGTTTATTTGATTTGATTTGATTTTACCCTGTCATATTGCCATCCAGTAATGTTCTCAAGCCGTTGCATGTTTTTAAGACTTGTAATAAAAATATATATTGCACATGAAAAACAAGCTCGTATTGTCAAATATGTTTGGAAAGGAGACCGCGGCAATTAAGCAATGTCTTAAAGGCATATTTATCAGACGTGATTCAAGTCCCAGGCAGTGCACCCGTGAGTTGAGAGGGTAACTCTTTTTTTTAATTAAAATAATATTATTTTGAGTTTCTTAATAAAATAAAACTAATCTTGTTTTAAAAAACATGGTCTAAAATAAATAAACACTATATCATGGTGGTTAGAATAATTAAGTAAATGCAGGCTGATCTAATTTTTTAAAAAATAAATAAACACGATTTTTTTTTGAAGAAAATTAAAAATCAAAGCCCGGGGATGAAAAGTTAATTTTAACCCAGTCAATAAATGAAGATTAACTCAAGTTTTTAACCTGTTCAACCAGTTTATATCTTTAATTTTTTTTCAGTCCAAACTAATTCGGGCCCCATTTCAGCAGTTGAATACTGGGTCGACCAGCCGGGTTAGTTTGGATTTTTATACCCGTGCTAAAATCCATTTAAACCACGCGTCTCTCGCCCCCGCATCACGTGACCATTTTTCTCCCGCGGTCCGTACGCTTCACAACTGCCACACGCTAATAAACTTAAAACACTTCTAGCACTCAAAAAAAAAAAAAAAAAAAACCGCTCGAGAGAAAGAGAGGAGGGGAGGAATGGGTGAGATCGCAGGGATGCCAGACACAACAATGAAGAAGAAGAAAAAAGGAAGACCTTCTCTTTTAGAGCTTAAAAAACGCTCTCTCAGGCAGCAACAGCAACAACAAGAAAGCCCTAATTACCTTGAAAACCCTAATTCTCTCAATTCCAATCCTGTCCTTCCCAACCGTCGATCCACTCGCCGGAGCTCTAATTCTTATGCACCGGAATGGATTGATGGAGACGACGACGACGAAGAAGACGACGAAGACGATGAGCGTAAAGAGAAGAAGCATAAGCTCTTGCGAGGATTGAATTCTCAAAAAAATAACAACCAGAATTCCAATACGTTGGCTCCTTCAAACTCTGAATCGAATGCTGGTGGCGGTAATCACGAGGAGGAAACTAGGAGGCACAAGATCAGCGCCGTCCGTCTTGGATCTGGTGATTTGGTGATTATCTAACCTCAAATTTTATTATTTTACTATTATTTTTTGTTTTTATTAGAACATAGAACAGAGCGATTTTTTTCAGCTTTTTTGAATGCTACTTTTTATTTGTTTCGCGCGTTATTCGGTGTTTAAATTAGTTCGATCGTAATGAGTTGTTGTGTTTGACCTGGTCAGAATTGTTTTCTTCTTCTTTTTTTTCCTGGTAATTTATTTTTATTTTGAAAATCCTCGGAGTGGTGGATTTCAAGTTTCTATATATATATTTTTAATATTTTCTATATATGCTAAATTCGAATATTTACCATAAATATTTTATTCTTAGTTGTTTGTTGTATTTAATCTTGTGTCTGGTGCCCAACATTATAGAAGCATAGATCTTGTTGTCTATAAAGCTTAATTTTGTCTTTTCTCTAATAATTCTAAGCTTCTTTCTTTTTCTGTACTTTCTCTGCTTTTGCTGTAACTTTCCTCATGATTTCTTCACTAATAATTTAATTTACTGATTTGTAATTTTTTCTTGCAGGATGAAAAGGTTTTGAAAGGGACAGACACTCTTCATGGTATCAATTCAAACTCAAAATCTCATGAAAAGGGTTTTCTGGGAGGTCTTTAAAAAGTGCATGTTGCGAAATAATTAATTAAAACTGTGCCATATATTATATATATGTTTGTGTGTGTACAGGGTCATCGGTGGAGCCTGGTCCCACCACACCTTTGCCAGACAAAAAGTTGCTGGTTTTCATTCTTGACAGACTTCAAAAGTGGGTGTTGTTTTTAGCTGCTTAGATTTTTACTTTTCCTTTTGTAGTCTTCCTCTTACGATTGAGTTAATCAGTTGCTTTCAATTGGGTTTTGATTGGTCTGGTTGCAAAATTGTTGATTGCAGGAAGGACACTTACGGGGTTTTCTCTGAGCCAGTGGATCCAGAAGAGGTGCATTTATTATCACTTTGCAGTGTTGTGTTTGTTTAAAAGATAATTGAATATTGGTTGATACCGAATTGATTTTGGTACAGCTTCCTGATTACTTTGATATCATTGAGAATCCCATGGATTTTTCTACAGCAAGGAAAAAGTTAGATGAGGGAGCCTACACCAACTTGGAACAGTTTGAGGTTGGTTTGAGATTATATTGCTAACTAACTTGGATTTGTGAGTCACCTTCTCTTAGTGGAGTTGCATCAATGACAAGTTGAGTCTATGAATTGGGGATAGACAATCTGAGAATCTCCTTCACTGATTCAACTTGTTAGAGTTATGTGGTTGTTTAGTGCTTTTGATATGTGTGGAACCTGACAGGAGATTTATTCTTAAACCATAAGAAGATGTTTGAATAAGAAATGGATGTTGTAATTAAGATATGTTTGATACTAGAACATCCATTCTTGCATTGGGTCGGAGTCTAACTGTATAACAGATAATAAAGAATTCTACTCTGTAGAATAGTGTTTCCTTGAAACCCTTATCTGATGGTCAAAATTTTCTATGCTGGTAGTTTGGTTAATTGCAGAAAGAGTTGTTACATTAACACCTAACCCCCATTTATCTTTTTGGAAATTTAACAAATACCACCATAATGAACTTGTTGCCATCTGCTAAGGTAAGAGTTATGATTTTCCCATTGAATAGCTTATGAAGATATTTAAACATTTGCTGTGATGTGTCCAGATTGTTGGTCTCTTTCTTTATAACATACCAACCCCACTTTGTTACTTTTATATCGATTGCTTCCTTGCTAGCATTTACCGGGAGACAAAACAGATATTAGATCATGGAGTAATTAAACCATTGAAGTGAGGATTAGCAATGACCTCACGCAAAATGTGTGCAAGTAACGCAACTGACTGCATTTACAGAGAGTATTATGATTCTGTCCCATGTGGGGCTCTTGGAACTCCTGTGGACAAAATGAAACTGCGCAAGGATGGATATACAGAAAAAATGGCATATTTTGTTTACCTGCCAACTAGCTATTTACTTCGAAATCAATTTCATGTACTCTTGGTTTGCTTGTGGAAAAATGTATGATGTCATTCTTGCTGGCATTTGAAACTTTTGACAATTCTTTTGTGCAGAAAGATGTTCTTTTGATATGTTCAAATGCAATGCAATACAACTCCGCCGATACTATTTACTATCGACAGGTTTGGCTTCGCCTCAATTCTGTTACTATTCTATATAGTTCTGCTAGTGTTATTTCTGAAAACCATCATTTTTTATTTAGGCACGGACCATGCAAGAGATTGCAAAGAAGGACTTTGAAAATCTTAGGCAAGATAGCGATGACAGTGAACCACAACCCAAAGTTGTGAGGAGAGGGAGGCCACCTGGCTCTGGCAAGCTGAAAAATGCACTTGAGAGGTCTCCTGTTGATCGTGTTGGTCCTGAAGCATCCTCGGATGCAACTCTTGCCACCGGAGGAGATAATAATAGCTTGTCCAATGGTTACAATCTCAGAAGAAGTTCTTCATACAAGTACCAGCCTGCCGATTCATTGGTCAGGGCCTCTCACGGGTCCCACAACAACGAAAATCATTCTACCTGGTTATCTGAATGGGAAAATGAATTTCCAGGCATGGGACTGCTTGACTCTGCTTCTTGCTTTGTATTCTGTCCTCATACCATTCTGAACTCTTTTTTTTTTTTTTCAATTGGCTATCTTTATCCAATAGCTATTGATGTATTTACTTGTCTTGCAGCTTCTGTTGTGAAGGCTGTGATAAAGTATGGGAAGAAACCGTTTGTGCTAGATGAGAACAAGCGTGACACCTATAAGCATCCACTGGACTCCCATGAGCCATCTGTCTTGATGACCTTTGATGGAGAACTAAAGCAACTCATGGCGGTAATGTCAGAAGAAACTTTTAGAACTTTGTTTTGGTTTCCTAATGGAAAATTGATTTTCCATATGTTGGTCTCCTGCAATATGACTTTTTCACATTCATTTGTTTAGGAGCGAGTACACCCTGCAGCATGTGGCCTTTGCCCATAGTGTTTTTTTCATTTAATCATAAGTTGGGCATATGTTTATGATCCAATCAATTAGTAGGCACTAGCCATATATCCGTCCCATTTTTTTTTCCCACTTTTCAGTTTATAGGTAATATACGGTTTCATCTATTGGTAACCTGATTTCATTTTTACTTTGATGTGCATTAGGTAGGTTTAAGCTCTGAGCATGGTTATGCAAGAAGTCTTGCTCGATATGCTGCTGATCTTGGGCCTGTTGTTTGGAGAATTGCTTCAAAGAAAATTGAAAGTGTCTTGCCAACAGGATTTGAGTTCGGCCCTGGGTGGGTAGGAGAAAATAAAACAATGGAGAAGCATGAGGTTTTAAACAGCCCCATATCTGATAACCATTTAAGCAGATTTCAACCTGCAACTTCCTCGAGTAGAGATGCGACATGGACTAAAGAAGACATGCTAGAAATTGTTGGTGGATTAAATTCTAAAAATGAGTTAACTACACTGAACAGTGCTACTGGTGGGACGAAATCTTTGCCTACTGTCTCAATTCAGCAGAAACCGATGATTCATCCTGATATGAATGGTTTCAGTGTAGGATTTGGATATAATTCTTCATCTCAAATGGGGATGGCGCGGCCTGTGGCACCTACAGGAAAGTTCAGTTTGGAGAAGCTGCACCGTGTAGTGCCTTCCCAGATGTTTGGTGCGGTTCCACCTAGTAACAGCACCTTCATTTCAATGCCTGGGAACAATGTAAACTCGAATAAGGCTATGCCGTCAGAAACTTCAGGTGGATTATTGCGGTCTGGAATTTCCGCAGCTTTAGGGTCCAGCTCTGACTCTCATACATTACGCAATGCGGAGTTTGGTGGCAAATCATCTTGGCAGGGATTTTTACCCCATCATCAACAAGGTACTGTTCCATTTCCACCAGACCTGAATGTTGGATTCATGGCGCCTGGTTCACCTACTTCCAGCGTGCCAATTGGTTCACCACGGCAGCCAGATTTAGTATTGCAGCTCTGAGGTTGAACGGATCCCTTTCCTTCTAACCAAACATGTTGAGTAATGTAGTATTAGGTCTGAACATTTTCCAGCAGAAAAAGAAAAAGAAATTGATAGGGGCAAGTCATTTTTTAATGGAGGGTGGCTTGCAACTCGTTACTGGAATGATTCATAGCATCAAATTGCGTAGGGGAAGAATTTTGTACAGATTAATGTATCATTATTTTTAGGTTTAAACCACAGTTTTATACTAGTATGGATCAATTGATTTCTTGATTTTTAGATATTTCAAGTATTGTCGTTGAAATTGATAGCCACTGTATGGAAGGGCTTGCACACAAAAATGTGCACTGATATGTTTTAGTTTAGTTTTATTGTATGATGTATAATAATGTTTATGCATCTCATCACTTCCCTCCTTTAATTTTTTTCATACTTTCCATTTCAGTCCTTTAATTTTGAACTTTTCCTTTTCCGATCCAGCTTTTCAAAGTTGTACCATACCCCCATCTTGATCCATAGCTTGTTTGTGAAAGGATTGCTCTTACTTTCTCATTTGTAGCAGATTTCCCTTTCAAATTCAGACGCGCCACGTTTGCAGCTTGATAGCCAGTCCAATAGCAAAAGGACCGTGGATGACTTTTCCTGTCTTAGCCACGGAAATGGAAGTTGTCCTTAGGTTCTGCTTGTTTGTTTGCGCAGCGGTTTATGAAAAGTTCATTTCTAGAAGTTTTTTATGTGTGAATTATTTTTAATGTTTAATGAGAAATTAGTAGGAAAATTATTTTCTGCTCTTTAAACATTAAAAACTAATACAATTTGAGTTATTATTTTAAAAAAAATAGTAGGATTTTATTAAATCATAATCTTGATTGAAGCTTAATTCTAAACAAAAAAACAACAGAAAACCATAATCTTGCGAGGGCAGGGTGGAAGTAATTAATGGAGTCACGAGGCATGAGGTGTTCTTCAATGCCATGGCACCAAGGGAACTCCTTGAATCGAAAGATTCTTGTACCTTTTGCCTTGTGGAACTGGCATGGGTATACTTGCAAATTGGGATTACATCAAGCAACACACCGTGTCATGCTTATTTTTGGTTTTTTAAAGGTGTTTTTTTTTAATTAATACTTGTTTTCACTTAAAATTACTCTTTTTATATTTTTATATTAAAAATAAATTTGAAAGAATAAAAAAACACCATTTCAATTCCTTTTCAAATAAAAAAGATATTAAAAAAAAATCACCAACTCGGAAGAATCTCTACACCTCATCATAATTTGGATTCCGGTGTGCATCGACTTTTGACTTCGTTCTCTAATGGAAGCAAGACCAAACCTGACAAGTAATTAATCACCATTGAATCAGTCAAATTCATGCTTTGGTGCCTAACTCAATATTGTGTGGTTTTTGGCGCTCTGATGATATTGTTTTTTCAATGGTGTTTTATTTTCAAATATATTTAAATATCTTTTTAATTTTAACATCATCTTATTAAAAATATTAACAAATACTCCAAAATATAAAATTATACTTTTTAAGTAAAATATGCTTTTAAAAATACTCAAAGATAAAAATAACCACACATATTAGAGGGTGGCTTTCATAACATTTGTGGGTTTTTCTTTCCCTTCGTTTTTTTCAAATTCTTATGAATAAAAAGCATACCCTTGTTTGTTTTATATATATATATATATTGTCAGAAAAGGCCAGTCAAGCAGGCAATCACTTTCATAAGACAAGTATTCTAATTTCGTTTCTAAATTTGGTTTCTTGAAACATAAAACAGCTGGCTATTTCACTTGGATACATCCAACTCAAAACCATATAGAACCAAACAAATTGCTTTTTTGAGATGGATGGCTGCCTAGTTCCTAATTACAACAAAGAGGGTTTCGTTTGGGTTGACCCGGCAGGCCGGGTCCGGGTTTCATAGCAGTGAACAAGGAAAGCACAACAAAGAGGGTTTTGTCCGGGTTGACCCGGCGGGTTTCATAGCAGTGAACAAGGAAAGCAACGCATAAAACAAATAGCGAAAAAACAAGGACAAGAGCATTAAAGATAAGACAAGATAACTCTAAATACTAATTCTACAACTTCATGTTGTTCTGTATTTCTTTCGATCATATTCTCTTACACGCCTTCCAAAAAGCTTAACCAATCAACTGAACAATTTCGCCATCGGCAAAAAAAATAATTGTGGTTTAATCTATGGTTTCTCTATGCTGTTCCTACTAAAAAGAATGAAAGAAAATGTTAATCATATTTGCCATGCCATTTTACTTCCTGCCGTGGTTTGCTTCTCAAACCATCTCTGTGCAAGCAGCTTCAACCTATCATCTTGCACTTCACAGAACTTATGCTCCCACCCTGCTGGCTCTACTGCTTCAAACCCTAATCCTGGCGCCCTATCTTTCGACAAGGGATTCAAACCTTGTGTCCAGTCCACTACGTACGCTGACACTCTTCGCCGGAACTTGACCTTAAATTCAGACCATGCTTGGTACTTGTAATGGTTCACCACAGCAACTTCTAAACTAACTGGCTTCGTTCTATACCCCTCCTTCAACTTAAAATGGTGTATTGCATTAAGCAATGAATGTTCGATTGCTTCTAATAAGACTATAGACTTGTGACGATTATCTTCTTTTCTCCTGCAAGTGTACCCTTGTGTCACCCCTTCCAATGGATGTGTTATCTGATTCGATGGACCAAACTCATTGCAACGAATCGAAACCTGACCAATCGGCCGAGGATCCGACCACCACTGAGTTTTCGCCGGCAATAAGGATCTTAACATCGCATCATCAGGCGAAGGTTGTAATGAAGTAGCCCATGATGGTGCAAAAACAAACTCATCAACATCTAAATACATCATCCAAGTGCATGAATCCTTAGCATACAATGAAGCGTGAGAGAAGCCAGCCTCTTGTGTCTTAGGCCAAATCCAAAAGAACGTTTCAATGTTATAGCCCTCTTGATTAAGCTCCTTAATCACCTTCATCAAGTCATCATCACTATCATTATCGTATAGCACAAACTTTTCTACTCCAATCTTCGAATGGTACATGACCCATTCTCTCAAGAACTTAGCCACGTCAAAAACCATGGTGCTGGCGCACAATAGCGACTTCGGCCTTTCAATTTCTATCTTGCGCCATGGAATATAGTACGCGACAGAAGGCATCATGAAACTGCTTTCCCCTGGGTGACGAATCTCAAGGGAGACTTTAATCCGTTTGTTTAGGCCGTTACCTTCCCCGCCATAGCTGAACGACGTTAAGTCTGGACGGTCGCACCTGAACACTTCTTGAATGGAGCTGGTAACGGCTGTTCTGACCGCGTTATTGCTAGTCTCATCAATAAAAACGCAAGTTAACTCTTGGGGAGACAGGTTAATCCCTTGCCGATGGTTCAATCCTTTGACGAACAAAACGACATCGTTTTCAGTCGTAAACGACTCGTAAGCAAGGCGAGTCCATCTCATCATCGGCTCCGGAGGCGGAGACGAAACCAGGAACTCCTCTCCTGAGCGAATCAAAACAGGCGACAAGAACGGCAACCGCCGACGATTTCTCTTGGGAAGGCCGCACTTGAATGTTGTCTGGTTCGTGGAAGGCAAAACACCGGAGAACCTCGCCGGAGAAGTCTCGTTGTTCGGATAAAGACACAAGAAATCATTGCCGGATATTGAAGCAGTCATCGGAGGGGTACTTTCCGGCAAGACAATCAAAAGAACCTCCCAATCAGGCAACAAAACAGAGACCGATTTTACCCCCGAGGAATCTTGAATGGACGCCACGTGTCTCGTCAGGTGATTAACGTCTTCTTTAATGGCAAGAGAGGAGGAGGAGGAATATCCTGGTATCTTAGAGATGGCGGTTAGATTAACAGACGGAAAGCTGATTTCCGTTGAGGCATAGATTGGATTGCAGGAGGAAAAATAAAGGGAGAAGGAGGCAAAGAGGAAAACGGAGAGGAAGAGGAAAAGAAACGCCGAGGAGACTTTACGACGCATCGTTTCAGAGAATTCAAAAGGGCGAGGAGAGATTAAGAGTAAACGGAGAAGGGGTGTGGAGGGGGATTTCTTTATATTCATTGTATTTTCCCTCTCAATTTCATAAGAAAGATAAAAAGTCAAGAAGATGAAGAAGAAGGAAGTTAATTTATTTAATTAGTTAAAATAAATAATAATAATGATGACGCCGACGATGAAAACTGCGGCTGGCGAGAGGGAGGGCAGAGAGAAATCACAGAGCATATATAGAAGAAAAGAAACTGGCGGAACTTTTCAGAGGTGGCGAGCTGATGGGCCGGGCCGGGCCGGGTCGGGTCAGGGTCGCATTAGGATGGCGTCAGGGGCGGCTTCTTATTCTGTTTTTTGGCATGTTGTTATTATACTTGGATTGTCTGTGACTATTTATTACAACGCTGATTTTATTTAATTACTTAAGAGATTCTTTTCCTAATCACTCACTTTGTGACAATAATTTACTAAATAAATGGGTTGTTTAAGAACTTCCTCTTCGTTTTCTGGGGGCTCAGATTTATTTAAAAAATTAAAAAAATATTAACAATATAACATGTATACATGAACACTTTTTAGCGGTGTAGGAGATTCGATTTATTTTTTATATTTAGTTAGTGTTAATTATAGATTTAATTTTTATCATAAATCTAACAATTAAAAACATATTTTTTTAGTTAACTATATATCATTGTTTTTCTAATTTGAATGAATTATAAAAACATGAGATAACCGTTATAAGCTATAGTTTTGATTTTTTTACGAAAAATAATTGTTATTTTAATGTATTTGTTATGTTTTTTCATTGAAAAAATCCATCTTCATTAATTTCCACTAACTAAACATGTTCTCTAGTTTCTTTTTTTTTTATTTATTCGGCATTGTCTGGTCATTGGGGGATTGCATATATACACGCATCATGTTAGATTGTATTGGACTGCCACGTACCATGATTCTAATCCTGGAGATATGGTTCTGTGTGCCCAGAAATTGATTTATTAATATATTAATATTGGTCGATTTCCATAAAATATTGACTTATCTTATTCAAGCTGGCTAGCGGATTAAAAATTCAGGAACACCTGCACTACGTACGTCCGTTTGCTAGATAATCCAGGAGTCCTTGATTTAATTAGTAAATATGAAATCGTTTAGTGATGTATTAATCTAAAATCGCTGCTAATTCCCTCAAATTTTCGAATTCAAATACTAATATCGTAATGTGGGATCGATACAACTTAATTAAATCTCTATTAATTCGGTTAATCTCTGTGTGTGTGTGTGTGTATGTGAGTTGATTTTTTCTTTAAAAATAAAATACCATCTAAGAAGATATATTTCAAACGTTTTTTTAATAAAAAAAGAAATGGTGTTATTTTAATAAATAAAAAAGGGTTTATAAAGATGAAACCTAATCAATGCATGATGGTTGTATTAGTGAATTAATTAGGAAGACACAGGATCAAATATGACTGCTGTGACTAATTCTATTGCTGACTACTTTTGCCAGATCAAAGAGGATATTATATTATGTTTCCTGTGAATGCTTTGGCTTGCATGACCAAGTTTTACACGTATTCTCTTCGTGGACGAGGTCGAGCTGACTGTCCATTAATTGTGTTCGCATGCACGTTATATTATTTTCTCCAGTGGCATTTTATTAATGGAAACGTTTGCCTTTTCAATTATTTTTTATTTAAAAACATCATTCAATCGATTATATTTTTTATATAATTTGATATACCAATATCCAAAATCTAAAAAAATTATTATTGTATTTTTAAGTGCTGAAAAACACCACGACTTTATGTACCTTACATACACTCTAAGCATACAATAACCTCTTGCGCACTTCAATTGTCTCTGCTGTATTACAGTGCATATTTGCTGGGTTTTTTGTACATGTCACAGTAAAATAAATAAATAAATAAATAAATTATTCGTGTCATTTAATCTTTAATAATGATAATAGTAATAATAATAGACAAATTAACTTGGATGTTAAGAAATTGTATTTAGGAAACTTAAACAGCTAGAAATTGGATTTCACGTTACTATTGATATCATTTAATCTTTAATAATAATAATAATAGATAATAATAGATAATTTAGCTTGGATGTTAAGAAATTGTATTGATGAAACATAAACAGCTAGAAATTGGATTTCACGTTACAAATATAAAGGCATTTACATTAATGATGGAATGAATTTGCAAATATAAAGGCATTTATTTACATTTCGTGGTGAAACGAATTATTTGTCTATAAATATACAATAAAGGCCTACAAATTTAAATGATTTGCCCTACGTACAATCTATCGGTCCATATATATATATATATATATATATATATATATATAGT